>NC_137814.1:29694336-29766836 GCF_963921795.1 Nannobrachium achirus
TTTTCACCTCTACAGTACTGTACAGAGTGTCACCTCTACAATATGCTCAATGACGCGTCATGGCTGGGAAGGATACCCCCCACAAAATCCAGAGTGTTAATTTAACCCTGTAAGTGTAAAGAAATTACACTTTCAGGTTCCGGGGTTTGTGAAAAAAGGTCCTTTTGCACACCTACTGGGACAGGTGCGTATAAGGAGCATCAGACAGGAACAAAGGAGATCCCGTACATTTCACTTACAGCGTAAAAGTAATTTATTGATGTTACGTTTCGATCCAACTGAGCTCGAGATACCTGATGAAGGTCAGTTGGACCGAAAAGTTGGAACATCAATAAATTACTTTTTCTTTTGCTGTAAGTGAAGACAGTGTGCAGGATTTCCAGGTTCTAGTTTTGAATTATTAGATTTGACTGTGTGATTGCGTTCCCTGTGTGTTCTTCACCTTGCTTTGCTTCCTGGTTTACACCCTGGGTGTGTGTGTGTGTGTGTGTGTGTGTGTGTGTGTGTGTGTGTGTGTGTGTGTGTGTGTGTGTGTGTGTGTGTGTGTGTGTGTGTGTGTGTTCTACACCCTGGCGCACAGAGAACACGGTGACAATGACGGAGAGATAAAAACCAAAGGTCTAAGCATCGTGCACTGTACACACGCCCACGCTCACAACAAGGACACAAGCTACCTCACGCAAGCATGATCACGTCCATATACTGTAGAGCACATGCACGCGCACGCACGCACGCACGCACGCACGCACGCACGCACGCACGCACGCACGCACGCACGCACGCACGCACGCACGCACACACACAGTGTCTCCTTGAGAGGGGGGGGGTTTATTTAATTATAGCATTAGTCCCAGTAGACAGCAGAAGGGGTAAACCCCACAGCTCGTTACAGGGACCACTCTCAAGGACCTCGAGACCTTGTACACTCAAATAGCTCCCCGTTCGGTAGAGTTCTCCAATTCTGCCCGAACCCGACCTTACTCGACCCGACCTGACGTTTTCGGGCTGGTACGGACACGCCCAAAATGTATGCTAACTACTCGGGCCGGGCATGACTACTACTATAGAGATACATCATGGACAATTGAAACCCAGGCCAAACTATTTGTTGATACTTTTATAAAGTCATAAAATTTGGCAACAACATTTTATTACTACTAAAACCAACACTAATGAAAAAGTTGAAACATAATTTATGTGCAACAATAAAAGTCACCAAACAAACCAATTTCTCAACACCTGAAAGGTCACTTGTCAATAAAGCTCACCATTATAACAACATTAGATAAATTATTTCAAACATCAAGTCATATAATAATTCTATACTATATTTTACATTTTTAACATATAACCATTACTAAGGACATCGTCTTTGACAACGTGGTGAGTCTTGTAGAAGCATCATGTCCCATTGATTTAATGGGAATGGGGATACTATATATATGTGTGTGTGTGTGTGTGTGTGTGTGTGTGTGTGTGTGTGTGTGTGTGTGTGTGTGCGTGTGCGTGCGTGTTTGCGTGTGTGTGCGTGTGTGTGCGTGTGTGTGCGTGTGTGTGTGTGTGTGTGTGTGTGTGTGTGTGAAAAACTGCTCTTTGCTTCCCTTTAGTGGTCAAATATATAATGACAGCACAGTAATTCGCATTCACTGACCAAAAAAAACGTTTCTATCGTGCATTGCGTCAAACACATAATATTTGCTTGGCCGAATAAATAAGGCAAATTCTGATTTATTACCAAAGAGTTAGTTTGATTTTTAAAGAGTTATTTTTTCCCATGATTAACTCTGGCCATCTTTCCATACATACCATATCCCTCTCCTGTCTCCTACATTCTTTCCTACTGCTCCTCTCCCCTCCCGTCATTTGTATGTGTATGATACTAACCTGTGTGACTCTCTCAGTGACGTGGTGTGTTCTGTCTATGAGTTTACAGGGCAGGATGTCTATGTCCCCAGGGTGCAGGGCCACATAGGATTCTTCTTTCGGGTCCAGCAGGTTCTGGGTTGACTGAAGGACCTACGCAGAAATCACAAAATACTTTGTGGTTAACAGAATGGCTACTGAATGGTGAGGCTGGCAGCCAGCAGCAGCTGCTGTGTTTTCAGCCAACTCCCTCACCACACTCCTGGGAAATTCCATTTTGTTCACTGGGGTAATTTGTTGTTGACAGTAATGTTAATCTATTTACTAAAGTAAAGCGTAATACTTCTTGCCATCTTTGTTAAAGTCACAGAACTATTTCCTTCTTGATAATGGTCCTTGGGTATTACTGTTATACATCCAGAATTGTTCCAAAAAGTGTAAAATAAATGAATAACACATCCTACAGCTCATTCACTAGTAAGAGACCTCACAACTGAATACAGTTTAATAGGTATATTGAATGATAAGGGGCGGATGTGATTGTGTACTATGAGGAAAGTTTGAATGTGATTGTGTACTATGAGGAACCCAGGTAGGGCGAGACTCAGGGTGGGGGTGTAGTCTCTGGAGCAGACGGCCATCGATGGTTGGATGGACAGGCCGTCTCTCTTCCGACAATGCCCCCTGAGTTCCTGGATGAAGTAGAGAAAATAAAGAAAAGAAAAAAGGGGGAATTTGTTGGGGTGGATGGAGGGTTTGTTCGAGACCACGTTAGTAGTAGGAACGACTAAGTGATAGCTCACGGGTGTATTTATACTGTGGTGACTAAGCGGGGATTGGCTGGCTGATAAGAGGAGGCAGGTAACTTTGATAAGATGATTGAGAGGGGGAGTGGCTGTGATAGAAGGTGTGTGGACTCATGAGATGAATGAGCAGGGGTAGCTGTGATATTCAGTGTGAGATCTCTACTCCCGAACCTATATTGTAACCAACATACATTTCACTAGTAAGAGACCTCACAACTGAATAAAGTTTAATAGGTATATTGAATGATAAGGGGCGGATGTGATTGTGTACTATGAGGAAAGTTTGAATGTGATTGTGTACTATGAGGAACCCAGGTAGGGCGAGACTCAGGGTGGGGGTGTAGTCTCTGGAGCAGACGGCCATCGATGGTTGGATGGACAGGCCGTCTCTCTTCCGACAATGCCCCCAAAAAGAGCTGACTGGGAGATAAATGGCTGACTGGTGAGGAAGAACTTCTGAAAGGGCGCGAGTGGAAGAGTGTGACCATTACGGACGACTCAGGTGGAGATGGGCGTTTCGTATGTCTTGGACGTTGGTTCTAATATACGAGTGGTAGGCTTCGGAGGTCCACCGGCCGAGAACACGGATCAGGTGGTCCGAGAGGCCTTGCCTGGAGGCGGTGGAAGCCGCGCCGATGCGGAATGAGTGGCCGGAGTATAGCTGAGGTGAGAGGCCAGTCAGAGATAGGATTTGGCGGAGGTGACTATGAAACCAGAACCGGGTGGCGATGGAGCCGGATTCTGTGATGAATAGAGGGTCTTGAGGTGATGAATTGAGAGATCTTCTCATGGAGACGTATCTGAATATAGTTGCATACGGGCTGAGAGGAGGACCGGTTTTGAAAAGGTGGATGGGTGTTGAATGCCCTGTCTGGTCCGTCTTGCTGCGTTTGAGGCGGAAGATGAGAGAGTCGGAGGAGAAAGTGATGTCGGAGAGGCTAGGGTGACGAGACGGGTTGTATCTGGAGGTAGGGGATGTGAACTCTGAGCAGCGAAGGAATCCAAAGAAAGCTAGCAAGAACATGCTTTCCAAGGTCAGGTCAATCAGAGGGGATATGTAACCAGAACGGATGGTGTTCAGGCAGCGGTTGAGTAGGTCGGCGGTGAGCGGATGGCGACTAGGAGCTAGGGGGATCTCGCTGCGTTGGAGCCCTCGGAGCAGCATGGAAACGTGGGGGTGAGTGATAGTAGGGGATTGACATCCATAAATTAGTTTATGGAAAAAATGCAGCCCGCTCAGGTAGACGTGAATGGTGGAGGTGCGAAGATGAAGATGTGAGTGGGCGTAGGTGACGAAGGCCACGATGACCGAGAGATGGGTTGAAGGGAAGAGGGTGCCGGAGATGGCATGAAACCTCTTGAAGGCGTTCCAGGCAGTGAGGTAAGTTGACAGGGTTCCAGGTGAGTATCCGTCGAAGATGTGGTGACGGGCTTGAATGACGAGTTGATGGAGCTGTGGGCTTAGGCGAATATCGTCTCCGAAAACTGAGGAACTGGAGTGGGGTGTTGATCCGCTTCCGGGGCTAATTGACGAAATTTCTGAAATGAGAAACGAGAAAGGGAATCTGCTATTAGGTTAAGATGACCGGGGATGTGAGCTGCTCGGATGATGAACCGGTGAGTAACAGAAGACCAGATGAGACGGCGGAGTAGGGGCATGATGTCTGGTGAGTTAGATCGACCTTTATTGATGATGTCTACTGTTGCGGTGTTGTCTGAATGAATGAGTATGCTCCTTTGCGACCATTCGTGCCCCCAAAGAAGCGTGGCTATGATAATTGGATAGATCTCGTGAAGGGCAGAGGAAGGGTGACGGGCGGAGTGGGAGAGTGTTTCGAATTCGGGAGGCCATGCGGAGGCGAACCAGCGGCCTTGATAGTAACCTCCATAGCCGATGGAGGGGGCGGCGTCTGTGTAGAGCTGAATATCATCGGGTTTGGTGATCAGAGTGTCGTAAAAGAAAGTGATGCCATTCCATTTTGACAGAAGGTGGTACCAGAGTCGGAGGTCTGTACGGCATGAGTCGTCGATGATGATGATGTCATGAAGGGATTGGACGGAGGAGGCGGTTGTGAGGAGGTGGGATATGAAGGGGCGGCCTTGTGGTATGATGCGGAGGGCGAAATTGATGTGGCCGAGGAGGGCGAGTAGTTGGCGTTTGGTACAGCTGGGCGTTAACAAGTAGTTTTGGATGAGCAGTGTGATTCTGTTTAATTTCTCTTGCGGGAGAGAAGCTTTAAATGCCACAGTGTCCAGAGTGATCCCTAGGAACTCGATGGATGTGGCGGGGCCGATGGTCTTCTCTGCTGAGAGGGGAACTCCGATTTCTGTGAAAACTGTCCGGAGAGTGGAGAGACCGCGTGCTGGGGGGGATGAGGGGGGCTCGACTATTAGGAAGTCGTCCAGGAGGTGAACTAGGTGGGGAATTGGGTGGTTGTTGGTGAGGATCCAGCACAGCGCCTCGGAAAGGGAATTGAAAATTTTGGGGCTGCTCTTGCACCCAAAAGTGAGCCGGACAGCGAAATAGTAGGAGCCCTTCCAGAGGACTCCAAAATATGGCCAGTAGTCGGGGTGGATGGGGAGGACTTTGAATGCGTTTGTGATGTCAGCCTTGGATAAGAGGGATCCGCGGCCTGTGAGGTGGATGAGGTTGATAGCGTGGTTGACGGTGGAGTAGTGCATAGAAAAGTCATGACTGGGGATTAGACTGTTTATACTGGGGATGAATGAATTGTGGGGGGAGGAGAGGTCCACGATGAGTCGCTTTTTTCCAGAATATTTCCTAGTGGCGATGCCGATCGGACTGATGCGGTACACTGGGAAGGGTGGTGTAGTGAAGGGCCCCATCATAAACCCCTCCTTAACTTCTTTTGCCAGAAGTGTGTCGACGGTGTCGGGGTCGTTTGTTGCGGACAGGAGGTTGTGACAGGTGTGAGATATGGAGGGAGTGGCTAGCATGCCAGGGTTGAATCCGTTAGTGAAACCGTTTATTAGGAAGTGGACAAATGGCCGGTCAGGGTGATTACGGAGAGCGTGGGCGAGTGCTGGAATTTTGATGGGGCTGTTTAGATGCTGGATCAGTCATGAGGTGGGGTTGTGCGGACAGGTGCGTTTGGAGTGGGCTCCTCCGCAGAAGGAGCAGGCATGGAGGAGTCTGCAGGAGGACAGAGTGCAGCCCAAGTGATTGTAATTATTACATATCATTCGCCCAGACTGATAGAAGATTGGTCTGCCTTGCTTGTCAGTGGTGTTGGAAGGCGCGATGATCCGGTCGGACTTGGGAACTATGGGGGGAGGAGGGGCAGCGGAACGGACCCGAGGAAATAGCGGTGGAGGGCGTGCTGTGGGAGTGTAGGCTGGTTTGGTAGGAGGCGTTTGGACGGCCGTGGTGCAGGCTGAGGCGGGGTGGGACGGAGCACCACACATCTCGCAGGCCAGGAAGGCCCTGGCTGCGAACACCCTGCAATAAAGTTCGTGGTCCAGGGCCCCCCAGTAGGTGGCTTGATTGAATTGCTGAAGGCAGGCAGCGGCCTTGGTGGAGAATAATATGTGGTAATTATAGTACCCCGTACCGCCGAACCGAATCGCCAACTCTAAGACCAAGGTGAGGTAATGGTCAAGTTCGGCCCGGCGGTCGGGGTAAACTGCACAAATAACTTCCCTGTATAGGGAGAAGGCGAACGCGAATTCTTGTGGTGTCAGATCACGGGACCGGGAGGGGAGGGGCTGGCGGAGTTGTGCTAGGCAGCCGGATGGGGTCTGTATTTGCCTATTGCGTGAAGGGTCTGAGATGGATGGTAGAATGAGTTCGGCTAGATCAACATACGCACCGTTGAGGATCTGCTGTCTGAGGTTTGCTGGAACTGGGGAAGGTCGGACGGCGGCGGACTGTGGAGGGGTTGCTGGAACGGCTGAAGCGAGTGTATGGGCGGGGGCTGGATGAAGAGGATTGAACGGATTCTGGACTTGAGAAGTAGTAGCAGATGCTTGGGAGAGTTGGGAGAATAGTGAGGAAACTAGCGCCAACACTTGGCTTGGGTCTGGTAGAGGCGTAGCCTGGGTGGCGGTTGCACCAGCAGGTAGTAGGGCCTGGGCGGCGGGGGTGGAGCTGGTTGATGGAACGGGCGCTTGAGTCGGAATGTTCTGCGTGAAGATGTGTGCTGCGTAGTGAGACTGGGGGGCAGAAGTGTTTAGCGCCTGAGGCGCCTGAGGCGGGGGAGACTGAGGCGGGGGAGACTGAGGCGAGTGGTGGCGAGCTCTCCGCTGGGGAGGAGCTGCATGGGCCAGTTGGGGTGGAGAATTATGGCGGCCCCTGCTGGAGTGTTCGTGAGGGAGTGTGTGCTGTTTGCAGCATGGTATGGGAGTGACCGACCCAGGTGGGATGAGGACTTCTCCGAGGATGATTGGAAATGTTCCATAAAGTGGATGTGAGGCTAGAGGGTGCCTGCATAGCCTGGGCAGGACAGCAGGACGACAGAGTGAAGACCTGTGCCAGATCAGGCCATTTGTATGGTCTAGATGAATAGTGCGGATTGCAAGGGGAGATTGGTGGGTGGCCACTGTGGGCAGGGCCCGTCCTGAGTGGAAAACTCAATCTGAGTGGGGAGAGGTGCAGCCCGAGTGGAGGGCGCGGAAGGAGGTGACGAACGGGGTGAGTGGAAGAGGAATCAGAGGCCTTTGGGCGGGAGGAGGCGGGGGATGATGTGCTGGCTGGGTGTGTTAGCAGGGGGAGGAGCCTGGAGGGAATGGGGCACTGGGCGGTGCTGGGATGCTGTGCCGATTGGAGGGAGACGCCTGGTGTCGGGAGGCACGCTGTGCCGCTTGGAGGTAGGAGGGAGACGCGTGGCATCGGGAGGAGGCATGCAGTGCCGATGGGAGGGAGACGCGTGGTGTCGGGAGGAGGCACGCTGTGCCATTGGAGGGAGGAGGGGAGGGAGACGCGTATCGTCGGAAGGAGGCACGCTGTGCAGAGGGGAGAGAGACGCGTGGCGTCGGGAGGAGGCACGCTGTGCTGGTCGGATGGAGGAGGGACTGAGGTATTCATCGTGGGCTGCTTTGAGGGAGCCTGGAGGTGGTGGTTATGGGTGGGCATGTGGCATTAGAAGCTTGGGGGAACCTGCAGTTGACGGGTCCGAGTGGGCATGCGACGTGGCCTGTTTGGAGGGCCGGGGGCAACGGGTCCGGAGAGTTTGGAAATGTGTTGTCGGATGCTTGGAGAAATACGTAGAGTAACGGGCCTAGGTGAAAATGGGTCGTAAGCTGCTCGAGGATGACTTGGGTGTGAAAGGTCCCATTGAGCATGCATGTGGCATGCGATATTGACTGCTTGGAGGATGAACTGAGGTGAAGGGTCCGAGTGAGTGTGCGGCACACCGTTTGAAGGATGACTGGGGGGTGATGAGTCCAGGTGAACGTGAAGCGAGAGCAGCTTGAGTCGAGGTGAGCTTCGGAGGTGCAGCATGGGCTGCTTGGAGCCTGCAGGTGACTGGTTCAGGTTGGCGTGCAGTCTCAGATACTTGGAGGAGCTTGGAAGTGGCGGGTCCAGGTGGGCGTTTTTTTTTCTCGTAGTTTTGAGGTTATCATGATTGATTATGTGTGACGTTATAGAGTAGATCATGTATTCATTGATTATATTAATATCTAGGTCTGTATGATGATACTAATACTTGATAGTTAGGAGTAGAGAGGCCTTCAGTAGGCCTCAGTAACTATTGTTTTGGTAAAGCCTATCTTGTTATGGTACGCCTCATTCCAGAAGCCTTGAAGCCAGCATCAGATGCTAGAAGGAAGCCTGGAGGTGATGGCTACGGGTAGGCATGGCGTGTTGAGTCCAGATGGGCTTGTGGCGTCGGAAGCTTGGGAGATAGCCTGGAAGTGATGCGTCCAGGAGGACGTAGGCATGCAGCGTCAGATGCTTGAAGGAACCTGGAGGTGAAGGTCCGGGTGGGCGTGGATGGGCGTGGGTGTGTGGCGTCCGGTGCTTGGTCCAGGTGGGCGTTGGCAAGTAGCATCGGATGCTTGAAAGAAACCTGGAGGTGACAGGTCCAGGTGGGGGTGGGTGGGCAGCGTTGGATGCTTTGGGAGCCTGGAGTTGACGGGTCCAGGTGGGCGTGAGTGTGCGGCGTCCGGTGCTTAGACCAGGTAGGCGTGGGCTAGTAGCATCGTATGCTTGGAAGAAACCTGGAGGTGACGGGTGAGGTGGACGTGGGTGGGCAGCGTCAGATGCTTTGGGAGCCTGGAGGTGACGGTTCCAGGTGGGCATGGGTGGCGGCGTTGGATGCTTTGGGAGCCTGGGGGTGACGGGTCCAGGTGATCCAGGGACGATAGGAGGGGGGAGGTTGGAAGTGGGCGAGGTGTGTTGCCACACCTGCCAGCGTGCTTGTTAGGGAGGGGGGAGGGAGATGGGAGAGGGGGCTCGTGGAGCCGGGAAGAAGGGGGAGGATGGGAGGTTGGAAGTGGGCGAGGTGCGTTGCCGCGCCTGCCAGCGTGCTCGTAAGGGAGGGGAGGGAGGGAGGTGTTTGGAAGATGGCGAGGCGGGGAAAACCTGCCAGAGTGTAAGGGAGGAGGGGGAGGGGGGTTTGGAAGTGGGCAAGGTGTGTTGCCACACCTGCCAGCGTGCTCGTTAGGGAGGGGGGGAGGGAAGAAGGGGGAGGACGGGAGGGAGGGAGGGAGGTGTTTGGAAGATGGCGAGGCGGGGAAAACCTGCCAGAGTGCTTAGTTGTCATGTTAAGAAGCAGTTTGAGTCAAAATAGCATTAGCTTAAAGGTTAGCAGTCATGTTAGCAGCCAGTTTAGAGCAGTGGCTGTAAATATAGGCAGTTGTGATGTAGCTGGAGGATTTACGCTGCGTGCTGGTGAATGAGATGGAGGGTTTACACGGCGTGCTGGTGGAGGGTTAACACGGCGTGCTGGAGGATTTACGCTGCGTGCTGGTGAATGAGATGGAGGGTTTACACGGCGTGCTGGTGGAGGATTAACACGGCGTGCTGGAGGATTTACGCTGCGTGCTGGTGAATGAGATGGAGGGTTTACACGGCGTGCTGGTGGAGGATTAACACGGCGTGCTGGAGGGTTTACGCTGCGTGCTGGTGATGACGGAGTTACGTGTCGAGCTGATGGTGTAGGGGAGGGGGAAGGCGAGATCTCATGATCCGGACCATGGACTCTCTGCTGGGGCGGAGCCACGCGAGTAGGTGTACGGGTGTCATCTCTGTGGCGAGCCTGAGGATGGTTCGGAGAAGCAGTTGGCGTGCGCTGATGTGACGACCCACGAGGAGATGGAGATGAATGGTGTGGGCGTCGGCTTTGATTAGGAGGGCGGGAGGGGGGGTTGGAAGATGGGGGGCGTTGCCCCTGCTGGTGACTTGAGGAGGAGGGGGGGGTTGGAAGAGGGTCAGGTGCATTTCTGCGCCTGCCAGCGTGCTCAGGAGGGAGGGGGTGTGAGGAGGAGGGAGGGTGAGTTGGAAGAGGGTCGGGTGCATTTCTGCGCCTGCCAGCGTGCTCAGGAGGGAGGGGGTGTGAGGAGGAGGGAGGGTGAGTTGGAAGAGGGTCAGGTGCATTACTGCGCCTGCCAGCGTGCTCGAGAGGGAGGGGGGGGGGGGAGGTTGGTTAGTTGCTGATGAAGAGCGCGCCGGCCAGCGAGCATGTGAGGGAGGGGGGGGGGGGGAGGGAAGTGGGCCGGGCGCGTGTCTGGTGGGCGGCAACGCTAGAACGAGTGGCCCGGGTGGGCGGGGCCTCACCAGATCTGACAGAAGAGGAGCGTGGAAATTCACTTCTGTAAAGCTGGAACAATACGTCTTTTCGGTCGGTGTTCTGGAACAGGACGCCTCTCTGTTCTAGCACCCGTTTCAGGCCGCGTACTGTCCAGTCAGCCATTGTCAGCTGGGACATGTTGGATCTAATACGGCTGCTGTTGGACTCGGATGCGGAAGCGTTTGCGTCATGGCGAGAGGCGTTGGATCGGCTGGAAAGCGAGACTGTTCTGCTGTTGTGAACCTGAGCTACGTGTTGGATTTGGTTAGGTCACGGGCTCGACTGAGCTGCCGGAATAGAACCTGATCGTGATGGTGGAGTATTGTTTGAATCCGGCACGACGGCCGGGCTCTGCGTTCGCGAGACGTGGCTTTGAGCTGGGGAGGAGAAGAGGTCCTCGTCCGAAGCATAAATGATGATCTCTCGCTCCATTTCACTGCAGGTAAGAGGAAATATGCTGCTAAGCTGTTGTAGCAGCGGCGCTGCTAGCAGCGTGCTTTACGATATAGAAAAGTAAATGGCTAAACTGCCTGATTCCTTCCTTACCTTTTAAGCGGATGAATGAGAGAAACAATGAACGAAAATGAGCGAATGAATGAGAAAAACAATGAACGAAAATGAGCTAGTTTTAGCAAGGTTGAGAACACTAAGCGCAGTGTCAGTAGTTCGAGACCACGTTAGTAGTAGGAACGACTAAGTGATAGCTCACGGGTGTATTTATACTGTGGTGACTACAGCGGGGATTGGCTGGCTGATAAGAGGAGGCAGGTAACTTTGATAAGATGATTGAGAGAGGGGGAGTGGCTGTGATAGAAGGTGTGTGGACTCATGAGATGAATGAGCAGGGGTAGCTGTGATATTCAGTGTGAGATCTCTACTCCCGAACCTATATTGTAACCAACATACATTTAAATATACTGGATTGAAGGAATGTAACGATGTCTGACCTCAATGTAATTAAAGGTAGGGTAAGTGATTTAATTTAATTCAAATAATCGCAAATCTGGTCAATGTCCTGATAGTACTCGTTACTATAGAGTGTTTGGTCCATATAAGGAGTTCCTCCATATCTCCAGTGGGGGGAAAAAAGCTGTTTCCTTTTTTGGTGTAAAGTAGGTGTTGGTCCTTCCTCCAATCAGGATAGAGTGGCAAAAAAATGTCTTTAGTGACGTTAAATGTATTAGTCAGATGTCTAAATAAATATGTTATAGCATTAAAAAAAAAAGATGCTATTTTATTGTACTTACTGATTTTAAGATGTAGAACTCAATTGATCCAAGCTGGAAAGTTTTGTTTTTTGCGCTGTATGACCAAAACAGCTGCCTGTGCACGTTCACGTGGCACAGAGGTCTGAGAAGGAGGCAAAACGTCCTATCTTTTCACAAATGTGTGTGTGTGTGTGTGCGTGCGTGAGTGCGTGCGTGCGTGCGTGCATTGTGTTACCTGGCTAAAGGTCCGACAGCGTAGTAGTTCAGTAGTTGAACCTACTGGCAAACTGTTCTGTCTACTGCTTGAAAAACCACCTGGAGAATAGAAGATGGTGGGGAGTAGAGGAGAGAAAATAAGAGAGACAAAAAGTAACTTGATTCATTATCTAAATAAATAATTGTTATTTTGTATAACAAACACTTTTTGTTAAAACAATTTTGTAATTAAAATGTCATCCAAATTCACACATTTCCTTTGACTTTGTCCCTGACCATTTGTTGCCTCCCGAGAGCAATTCTCTCTCACAAAAATAGATTATTAAGAAGTTCCACATTCTCTTCACTACAACTGTTGAGGTACGTACATTCATTTGGGATTAATTTAAGCTACACGATAAAGATATGAAGTAAATGTGATGTACATGGTCCACCTGATAGGTCAGAGGTCCAGTCTGTTAGATAGCATTGCACACTGTAATCATTGAGTGATGAATAGAGGAGTCAACTCCTTAGGTTAATGTGATTACTATGACTATGTGATTACTAGTAGGGATGAGGGGCGGCAGTGGCTCATAGGTAGAGTTGCCGTCTTAGAACATGGAGGGTTCCCGAAGGGTTCCCAGTTCGATCCTGGGCTTCCCCAAAGTTAGTGTCGAAGAGTCCTTGAGCAAGACTCTGAACCCCTACTTCAGTGTTTCTCAAACTTTCACATTTCAAGGTTTCCCCTTAACTCTGACAGTGTAAAAAATTGAACCAAATGAACCCGCCAGGTTGTTGCCTTGCATGGTTTCCTCCGCCATTGGTGTATGACTATGAATGTGTGTGTGAATTGGTGAATGTAATGCACAATCTCTGTAAAACACTTGGATAAATGCACCATTTGTCATTCCATCTCCACCCTCTAGAGGGAGAGGGAGGAGATGGAGAGCCTCTCACCAGTACAGCTGTGTCTGGTGTGAAGTCTCCTCTCCTTGTGGCTCTGTCCACTCTTGATGTCCTCCACTGAGGAGGCGTGTCTTACATCCCCAAAGCTGTCACAGGACCTGTCAGGAGCAGCGCTACCATGGATTGGACAATCGCCCTCTCCTTCCTCCTTCTCTTTAACTTCTCTATAGTACAGAAGGAGAGGTGAATTTATATATATTAAAGAAAATGGTAAATATATGAATTAGGTAGAAAAATATATATGAGTTAGCTAGAAAGGCAATGGTCAGGAACAACACTTGAGTGTGTCCGGCAATGCAAACATTGAAATGTTGTTTTAGGGATGGGAGATTGCTTTTGAGTTTTAATATTCTGTTTTGTCCAAATAGAAATCTGAGAGGGAGGCACAGAAAAACAACATGGACAGAATTTGCACATTCTGGCTAGCTTTGGGTACAGAGCTAATGCATCTTATTGATCAAACGTAACCAGTCACCCTCCACCTAAAAATTATTATTCCAATTTGTGGCTTTGAAAGTAAAGAAGGAAAGATGAAATGCTTGCAAAAGTGTATATATATATGTAAGAATACCACATTCTACTACATTATGAAGTTGATACTTACTAATATTTTCTACCAAGATAATACTAAGATCATGTTTAAAGAATCCTACCTGGGTGAGAAGGAGAGGGGGAGGCCGACGGTTGGGGGAGCAGAGGCCGGGAGCGGAGGTAAGTCCCTCCCCAATCCCCTGCCCATTAACCCTCTTTCTCCTCTTGTATCCACCACCAGGGCCGTGCCGGTGGTTTCAACAGTATCTCTCCCTCCTCCCTTGGTCACCAGCCCTTCCCTTTCACTTCCTTCCTCTCCTCCCATCCCTCCCCCCTCCTCCTCCCCCTCCACCTCCTCGTCTTCATCCCACAACAGCAAGCTGGCGCCGGCTGCCTCCATGCGCTGTTTATCAGGGAGGGAGAGGAGTCTGTCCAGGGCCACTGACTCGTGTCCCAAGGGTGGCAGGGCATGGGGAGACCCCCGCTCCGTGTCCTCGGCTTCTGCCCCAGAGCTCAAGGAGCACAGCAAGAGACGCAGGCGCTTCCGGCGAGCTGCACAACAAACACACCAAGGTTTAGTCTCACTTTGTTTTGTTCAAGAAAAAGTTGAATAGTAGTAGTAGAAATAGTCCAGAGTCGATCAGATATTGCATTACTTCTATTCACTGGACCTGACTGTCACACAATTCCGTTGAGCTCTGTGTGCTCCACTGTACTGTTTGGTGGTGGTGGTGGAGGAATTTGTGGGAGGTGGAATATTATTGGCGCTAATTTACATCCCTGCCTCCACCCACATTCTCAGCAGGAGCGATGAATGGTCTGCAAAACTACATACTGTAAATCCCACTGAAAAGTAGCGTCAGGTAACATTCAAACTCCTAGGTGTCAAACGCCTTTGAATCCAGTCAGTGAAACGTTGAAAATGTGAAGGCCTGCATAGACATTTTTACAAAATTATCTTTTATCTTTTATGGCAGGGGTTCAACATTTTCAGGCCAGGGATCCCTTAGCTGAGAGAGAGAGGAAGCAGGGACCCCCACTACATAGGATATTGTATAACATTGTGTTGCAGATTAAAAATGTTCATAGATTTCTTAGACAGCTTAGACTTAATTGTTTGACAGCACTGTCATCACATTGTCATGACATTTAACCACTTGAACCGTAAAATACTTAGTCTGCTCTTTTCCCTCTACAAACCTCTTTGCCAAAAATTGCAAAGAGGCGTTGTAAGCTTGTAGATCTGCTATTTTTGGCTAATGTTCCACTCAGAATAGGGATGCTTGGGTTCAAGCGGTTAATGTAAAAAAACATGATCACACAAAGATTTGGCCCTGTAGTAACTCTAAAGACCCCCTATGGGTCCCGAACCCCCTGTTGAAGACCACTGTTTTATGGAATATTGCAAGAGTTTGAACGTTTCTCTCTCAGGCTGATCCTGAAATTGAATGGATGTTATTTATTACTGAAGGAGAAGAAACTGCTGCACTGTCATAGCCACGATGCAATCTATATTTACAGAAGAGAAACTCAACGTTTCGACCATTACAGGTCTTCTTCAGGGGAATGGTATTTATTACTAGCACACTTGATTATGGTAATGCTGTACTGTCTACCAAAAATGGCAGTCGGTCAGTTATAGTTGCGCATAACACACATTAGAACCATTTTGAAGTCCCTGCATTGGTTACCTGTTCCTTTTAGAATAGATGTTAAGATCCTTTCATTGGTTTCTAAATCACAAAAGGGCAACGATGCTTTTTAGGTATGTGTTGGCAAGACCCTACAATCCTCTGACACTGGTCTCCCAACAGCCAAAGTACAACAAAAAGACATGGAGAAGCATCTTTTAAATAATCCTTGGCCTTTGAAAGCCTGCTGGAGGTTCTATGGGTCTCTGAATCAATGGACATTGTTTAAATAAATCTTAAGGTACACTTTTCAGCATTGATTTTACCTCGGTTCTTTTCTTTAAAATGTTCCTTCTGTAAAGTGCATTGAGTTTCAATTGCTGTATGAATTGTGAAAATAAAGTATGAATGATTGATTTTCTAAGGTGGCCTGAGTCTACAGTACAAGGCCCCACTTACACAGGATACACATGCACACTACAGTATGTCCTTTGCAACCGGATTGTAATCGGATAGCACACAAACGTATAAACATCAGTTCATGCACCTGGACATCCGATCACCCATACCACTTCCGAAGGTTATCAGAGAAACACAATGTATCTTTGAAATGCATAAAAAATGCCAACTAGAAGGTCGTAGGAAGAACATTGTCCATATAAGAGGCCGGGTCCACAGAAATCATTTTTGGCTTTGGATATCATGTTCAGAGTGATTCTTACTAAGCACACACACACATGGAACGTTTATTTATTAGCCTGTTGTTCGAATCTATCAAATGTTGCTGAGCTTGAACGTACATGTCATCGGCATTATCATCACAAACAGCCTAGCTGAAATAACAGTAAACATGTACTTCTCCTCATTGTGGTAACGATTCAAACTCAGGTCGTAAAATGTCCGGGTTGTGAGACACAGACAGGCCAGGGTGGCAAACGTGACATTAATGAGCAGCTCTCCCCTCCAAACATGACTATTTTCAGCTTGACGCGCACATGGTATTCCGCCGAAAACCAAGAGCACTGAAAGGTGAGGTGTGGCGTTGATTAGAGGACCACTCTTGCTCATCTTTACCAAAGAAATGCATGACAGAAAGAAGACACTCAGCTTTATGTGGGCACGGCCCCTAATAACACCATTTCACCAGCAACCTTTTTGAGGATATAATAAGATAGGATTTCATTCCAATGTGAATGCCAGGAATGCAATTTAATGGCAGGGGTTACATTTAACCCATTCAGAACGGGTACACATTATGGTGTATTATTATTTTATGGTTTAACTATTAAAAAATAGCAGATCTACAAGCTCACAGCGTGGCACTGAGTGCCGCGCTGCGAGCTTGTAGATCTGCTATTTTTGAAAAATCGTGAAAATTTGAATTTTGACCCGATTCTATAAGTGTCTTTTGAATCCTTCTAAGATTTTTTGAAAAACCTGTGTTTCTATGTCAGCAATCTGGCTAGCCATCGTCAAAGAAAAGGTCCTTTTCACTTAAATGGAGCTCAGTTGGTCTGTTCTTGAGACACTACTATGTCAGTGGTTCTCAAACCTTTTCACGTGAAGGACCCCCAAAATTATATGTATTTGGCCACGGACCCCCATCTCAAAATACTTCGTTCCAGGGACCACCCAGAAGCAAAATTTGAGTTACAAACGTTCGCTTTGAAAATACATACATCCAAAGATTTGCACACATTTTCACAACTTTTTCAAAAATAGCAGATCTACAAGCTCACAGCGCGGCGAGCTTGTATATCTGCTATTTTTCACTGGTTAAAGCGTTCAATAATTGTAGGCCTAAATGTCTGTCTGAATACTATCAGATTCTGGACACCACATCTGGATATGAGATACATGTTGATGTGCAGTAAATGGGGCCTACTCTACGGGTAAGCTTTGGCTGTTGCTTGGTTGCATGAACCTACCCATGGTCAACCAGGGGATGTTCAGCACGTGGTTGAGCTCCCTGACGGGAGAGCTGCTGGCCGGCATGGGATCAGAGGGAAGCTCAAAGTTGAGTATGAACATGATGACCAGGCCGTCTTCATTCTTCACCGGAACAACGTCTATTACACAGTGGAAGCACACTCCTAGAGAGAGAGAGAGAGAGAGAGAGAGAGAGAGAGAGAGAGAGAGAGGCACACACACACACACACACACACACACACACACACACACACACACACACACACACACACACACACACACACACACACACACACACACACACACACACACACACACACACACGCTTAGTTTTCATAGGTTGTGGGGACATTACATAGACTTCCATTCATTTCCTGTGGCCTTACCCTAACCTCTATCCCTAAACCTAAATGTAATTTCATCTATCTTATTTGTTAGTTTCATTATGTATTGTGTGTGTTGAGTACTGACTTTTAATAATATTGCAACTTTGTAACTGTACAAATCTTGTATGTTTTTTTATGTGTACTGTGGACCCCAGGAAGACTAGCTGGCTGCTACGGCAACAGCTAATGGGGATCCTTAATACAAAAAAATTAAATAACACAATCTGGAAACGTGTTTGTAGATCTGCTATTTCTGTGGAATATTTTTGGTGTAGAGGCAATAAACTAATAAGTATGGCTAAGAACAGCAGTAACCCATTTTCTGTACATTTTCAATTCTCCTCTAGAGGGCGACATTCAACAGCAGATGACAGCCAAGCTTTTCAACCACACACACTGGCATACAATCACTATTGATATAGGCACGCACTCACGCGCGCACACACACACACACACACACACACACACACACACACACACACACACACACACACACACACACACACACACACACACACACACACACACACACACACACACACACACAATTCAATTCAAAGGAGCTTTATTGGCATGAGAAAACATAGGTTTACATTGCCAAAGCAAGTATCACAAATACAATAAAAAAAACAGTTGAAAATGGGGAACATATATACAGTTGGAGGGGGTACAGCATTGAGTAAACAGAGCTATGTCGCATTGTGACATTTTATATATATACAGGGTACAAATAGCAGCATTATTCTTTCTCAAAATGCATTTAAAGGTATAGCTCTGTTTCATACTGTATGTGCAGTAGGTCTAGATGTCAATCCATGGTTTATAGTCCTTAGGGTGGTTGTGTTTCTAGCCTTCTTTTGTGGCAACAGTTCACAAATCTTGCTGCTGTGTTTGCGCATTGTTGTATTTCTCCCAGTAGATATGGGAGTTTTTGAGCGGTGGTAGACCGCTCCATAGCATGGCCGTGTGTGTATCCGTGTATGTATCCGTGTATGTATGTGTGTATGTAGCCTGAACTACCACTCAGTGACCAGAGAGGGTGCTCTTGAGTCTAGTCTGAGCATCAACTGCAATATTCTCTCTCTCTCTCTCTCACACACACACACGCGCACACACACGCACGCGCACACACACACACACACACACACACACACACACACACACACAACCACCGCTCAGTTCACACGGGTGTGATTTTCATCATTGGTCGAGTTTTCAAATTCACTTCGGGTGTGTGTAATCTGTGGGAAGTATGCGTCTCTAATGTCTTGGTATAGTGGGCAGGTGGTTAGAAAGTGTAGCTCTGTTTCTACCACATTTTGTGTGCAGTGGGTACATAGCCTATCTTCCCTTGGGAGTGGGGTCTGTCTGTGCCGGCCTTTCTCTATTGCAAGGCTGTGTTCGCTGAGTCTGTACCTAGTCAAGGCTTTCCTAAGTTTTGGGTCTTTTACTGTGCTCAGATATTCTGCTAACGTATATTCTCTTTTTAGTGCCAGATAGCATTCCATTTTGCTTTGGCTTTGGGTTGTCTCTTTCCAGTATGTTAGGTAGCTTTCTTTTTGTTTTCTTATAATCTGGTTTGGTCCAGAGTGTTTTCCGTTTGGTAGTTGGGCTTCTGTTTGTGCACAGAGTCCCTGGGCCAGCTGACTGAGGGGGCAACCCTGTAGGTTTTCACTATGGTTGAGGGCTATGTTATGGAGTGTGTCTGGGTTGCTTTCTTTTAGGTGATTATAGAATTTAAGTGCTCTCTTTTTTACTTTTATAATGAGTGGGTATCGTCCTAATTCTGCCCTGCAAGCATTGTTTGTTGTTTTCCGTTGGGTGTGGAGTATAGATTTGCAGAGTTCTGCATGCAGAGTCTCAGTTTGGTGTTTGTCCCATTTTTCAAATTCTTGGTTGGCAAGGGGACCCCAGATCTCGCAGCCATAGAGGGAGATGGGTTCTATAACAGAGTCTAGTATCTTTAGCCAGATTTGTATTGGGATATCTAGCTTAACGTTCCTTTTGATGGCATAGAAAGCCCTTCTCGCCTTTTCTCTCAGGTCGTTTGCAGCTTTGTTGAAGTTTCCTGTGCTAATGATGTTTAAGCCCAGGTATGTATAGTTTTTTGTGTGTTCTAGTGCTGTGGTATTTAGAAAGAATTGTTGGTTTAGGCGGTTTTGTCTTTTTTGGAATACCATGATTTTTGTCTTGGCTAGATTTACTGTCAGGGCCCACTTATGTGAGAATTTGTGCAGGAGGTCGAGTTGCTGCTGTAATCCTTCTTTGGTGGGAGACAGTAACACCAGATCATCTGCGAATAGTAGACATTTGACTTCTGTGTCTGCTAGAGGGATGCCTGGTGTTGTTGACTGTTCTAGTGTTTTTGCCAATTCGTTGATGTATATGTTAAAGAGGGTTGGACTCAGGCTGCATCCCTGTATAACTCCTCTGCTTTGATGAAAGAAGTCTGTATGTTGTTTCCCAATCCTAACAGCACAGGTGTTGTTTGTGTACATTGATTTTATGATGTCATCATAGGGTTTTCCCCCAATGCCACTTTCTAGCAGTTTGTACAGTAGGCCCTCGTGCCAAATTGAGTCAAATGCTTTTTTGAAGTCGACAAAACAGGAGAAAATTTTACTTTTGTTTTTGTTTATTTGGTTGTCAATTAGAGTGTTGAGGGTGAAGATGTGGTCTGTTGTACGATAGTTTGGTAGGAAGCCAATCTGTGATTTGCTCAGGACATTCTTCTCTGTGAGGAAATGTAAGATTCTCTGATTAATTATCATGCAGAGGACGTTGCTGTTTACACAAATACCTCTGTAGTTATTTGGGTCGGATTTGTCTCCACTTTTGTGGAGTGGTGTTAGTAGTCCTTGGTTCCAAATGCTGGGGAAAGTCCCCGAGCCAAGGACAATATTAAGGAGTTTTAATATTGCCAATTGGAATTTGGGGTCTGTGTATTTTATCATTTCATTTAAGATACCATCTGTACCGCATGCCTTCTTGGGTTTGAGTATTTTTATTTTGTCTTCGCTCAGTGTAATTGGTGAGTCTAGTGGGTTTTGGTAGTCTTTTATGATTGACTCTAGGTTTTTGGAGCTGTGTGAAGCACAGGCTCCCTATATGTGGCTGTGTGGGTCTGTGTGTGTGTGTGTGTGTGTCTGTCTGTGTGTATGTAGCCTGAACTTCCTAAACTTCGGCACGCCACTAGTCCCACAGTTTTGCCACCACACACTCGCGCCATATGTCAAATCGACCGGCTTACTCGGGAATCGTGGGCTATTACTTTTCTAAGAGAAAGGTTCTATAGTTTAATTGATATTAATTTATTAGTGAATTAATTTTCCCCATTGACTTATAATGGGAATTGCGAAAACTCACATTCAATTATTTGTCTCTCGCAAACCATAGGGGCTAGAGTTTCAAGACTTGGAGAGGAGGTTCATAATGATTTCAAGGATTAAATAAAAAATAATTGTGTCATTTGGCCGCATGGTGGCGCCATAACACCCCACTTTACGTTTTGGCCTGTAACTCTTGAACCGTAGGTCGGAAAATTAAAAATATTTTTTCCATGGATTCCTTGGGTCATGACGCATCTCCCCATATAGGCGCCATGATAGATTTTCCGCCATCTTGAATTTTCTCCAAAACACACTTTTTGCTCCTTTTCCTACATATTTTCTTCAAATGTCACAAAAATCGGTACACATGATCCACACACACACACACATGATCCACACACACACACACACACACACACACACACACACACACACACACACACACACACACACACACACACACACAGCTCCACTTCACACGGGTGTGATTTTTTAGTTTATCTTGTATTTGCCTTTGTTCTTCATTTTCCTCTATTGGGCCAAAGAGTTTTGAGAAGTGGTTTACCCATACAGTATGTCTCCATTTTGGATGGGTAGCTCATCCTGTTTTTGTCTGTTTAGTTTGTTCCAATTTTCCCAGAAGTTGTTTGTCGTTATTGAGTCCTTTATATCTTGTAGCTGGTTTCTTGTATGTTGGTTTCTTTTCTGGTCCCATCCTCTTTTACAGTACACTTTAAGACATAATAAGACAGAATAAAGCCATAATAAGAAATAATGTGTTGGTAATTAGAGCTAATATATGTTATTAGACAGAAACAAAGACAGAATAGTAGAAAGAGCGAATACATTCTCTGGCACCATCACCTGCCGCGGAACTGCAGCGGCAGACACTGCCGCACGACCGCTAGTTCGACCAGCAGTCGCACTGCATCGCCGGCGATAGGACCAGCAGTCCCGCCAGTAGGACCGGAGGCCGCCGCACGGACCGGCAGGTCCCGTAGCGGTAAACTGCCTGTCCGTGCGGTGGTGGCTGAGACAGAATAGCAGAAAGCGAATACATTATCTGGCACCGGCATCGCTGGTAACTGCCGCGGCAGCCACCACCGCACGGACCCCTAACGGTGGAATAAACTCCCTGTCGCACTTAGAACAGCAGACTCACTCCCTCGCTTCTGCCGTGGTCTGAAGACTCCCCTCTTCAGACCTTAGCCCATAGCACTTACCGTAGCACTTGCCTACCCTCAATGACCATACATAGGTTTTTATATAAAGTTACTTTTTACAGAATAGGTGCTTGGTCTTGGTGTGATAGAGGCTGGCACTGCCAGGCTAGCTTGGTCTACCTACATTATTTTTCTTAGATGACTATTTCTATGCATTTGATGTATTGATGTTGATGTATTGATGTATTACCTTGCTATTGTAATTCGCTCTGGATTAAGAGTGTCTGCTAAATGCCTAAATTGCAGTTACGACCATAGGGAGCAAGTTTACTATGAGAACCGTCACAGCTTGACCGTATGTATGTATATGAGTAACGCCTGACACTGTGGTTCCCCTGACACATCACTGTGACATCACAGGTGACATCGCAGTGATGTCAGATACTCAGAGCAGGGATCTCCATTTATGGGCTTAAAAGGGATTCTGTGCACATTGCACACATTGCACACTGCCACCAGTTTTGTATTTATTTTCGGACCACTGGGTCCCTTGCTCTCTCTCTCTCTCTCTCTCCTTGCCCTGAAAAACGCATTTCGCAAAAAAACCCCCAAAAAAACGCACCCAGCAACTAACACACACACAACAAAAATTACAGTGCAATACTGACTTCTCAAAAAAAGAATAAACAAGACATGCCTTGTGTATGCCACAGTGCCACTGCCAGTAAATAATATAGTAACAGTAAGAGATGGGCCGATACCGATCCACCGGTTTTATGAAGGTCAAAACCAATTTTTCCGATACCGATTTCTTTAGCTATTAAAGAACTAGAAAATAGGGTTGCTCCAATACCCTTTTTTTCAGGCCAAGTAGGCCTACAAGACACACTTCAATTTGAATACCAATAAGCTAGAAGAACACTAATGCCAAATCAATCACAATAGTACAATATCCAAAATCACAGACAATATCCAGTCTAATATGACCACCTGGACTAGGCAGGAGGAAAGCAGCGCAGGTGACGCATGCTTTTTTTCCCCTCTTCTTTTTGGAGACAACATTGACACAGGATTATGGAATATATCCTTACATTGCAAAGGTAATCAGCACCATCTGTATTCTGTAGGCTGCCTGCCACTAAGTAGGCTGGCTGCTACTTGCTAATGTTTACTTTAGTCACAGGACCAGAGCATCATGGTGTGCAGTGCCATAGACACAATTGGCATAAAACCGGTATTTATGTCAGTGACCTGCCAGTCACCGATTCGGCCGGTTTGATATCATACCTGCCGATTTTTTATATTGGCCGATTCCGATTTCCATCCCTACTGTCTGCTATTACTCTCTGTGCAAAACCAACAAGATTTGAAAAGAACAGATACATGCCATTCTCAAATGTAAAGATAAAAGATGTATTTGGCTTTAATTTCATTACACAGTTACATACCAGTGTTATTTTTACAGCCATTAGTCTTAGACTTAGATTTAGTCTTAGTTTTTTGAATAACACACATAATAATCTTAGTCTTATGGTGTGTGTGTGTGTGTGTGTGTGTGTGTGTGTGTGTGTGTGTGTGTGTGTGTGTGTGTGTGTGTGTGTGTGTGTGTGTGTGTGTGTGTGTGTGAGAGAGAGAGAGAGAGAGAGACGGAGGGGGGAACCGTGACCAGGTTCGGGTCACTTTGAAGGGCAGCGTCAGTCTTAAGGGACAGTGACAGAAATAGGATCATGACATTCATTAAAACATAAGTACCGTATCAACCAAAGGAAATGATAAACTAGTGGATTAGACCACAGAGGGGGAGAAAATGAGTACAGAACAAAGAAGATTATCCTTTTTAACCTTTGTTTCCCTGAGCCCTCGCACGCACGCACGCACACATATCACTTGTGACAAAGGATGCTTGTGCTAATAACTTTGTTTGTTTACAGCAGGGGTCAGCAACCTTTTTCTAGATAGTGTACCATGTCAACATACATTTTAAGGGCACCCCATCTAAATTCCGACACATTTTCATTGTCAGGACATTGTTTTGACGACCATTAGACTCTTAGAGAAATAACCCACCTATCTCCCCGACTACCTCCCCAGTCAAAGTTCAGATTTTAATTAATGTAGAATTATGTGAAGGATGTAATTTGCTGCAAATTAGGTGACTTCATTAAATTGAACACATCTAAAACAATATTTGAAAAATCCTCTCTCTCACACTTCTGCCAGTGTGCCAGTGATCAACCTCCCCTAGCGTGCCAATGTTGGCACCCGTGCCTAAGGTTGCCTACCCATGGTTTACAGGTTTGTCTCCTAAAGACACGGCAGTACTTGACCGGCTGATGTGTCAACCACTTTAGTTGCGGTGCATTGAGCACATGCTTTCTCATTCCCGGTCGGTCTCTCTCTCTCTCTCTTTTTTTGGTCAATGCTTGATTGCCCTAATCCCCTTTGATCTGCCCTTCTATTTCTCTTTCAGCCTCTCGTCTTACTTCTCTGCTTTCCTACCATTCCTCACCACATCCTTTATAGAAGCTGTATCAGGTTGCATCTGAAGAGTTGCATTCCCGAACGAGATCTAGACCATTTGGAGAAAAAGAAAGTGACACCTGAAGCACAGTATATCAGTATGAAGATAGCAAATTAACTGGTTTTGAGAATGAATGGTAAGACAGATGTGGTCAAGTCATGTCAAGTTTATTTGTATAGCCTTTCATCTGTGTTGCAATCTCAAAGGGCTTACAGGGCCACAAGCATTTAAGCAATATACTTCGTACATTTTTTGTATCTTAGCGAAGACACGCACGTACGCACACTTTCACCCAGCATTCATAATCACATATTCACATGACCTCACAATACAATGATCGAGGATGCTACTTTAAATGGATTTGTTTGCAAATCATGTGTAAATATAGGTAAATATGCCTGTTGAGGTGAAAGATCAGATCCTCATAACAGACCTTCTGTAAACACACATGCACGCACGCACACACACACACACACACACACACACACACACACACACACACACACACACACACACACACACACACATACACATACACATACACACACACACACACACACACACACACACACACACACACACACACACACAAAGCGACACAACCAAAAGACAGCTATGGTTTGACCCACAGGACACCCGGGCCATTAAAATCAGTGATTGTTTCCCTGTGAAACAGCAGTATTGATTAACCAAACCTCTGTGATAAACATGAGGACCAGAGGAAAGAATTACTATCAAATCCCACAAGGACACAGTGGAAACACTAAACCAAAGTAGTGCTGAGCGGTGTGATGCTCATCATCTCACTGAGATTGATAGGTCAGCATGAAATATGAAGACTTTCTGATGACATGACAAATTTAAACTGCATTAACCATTCATCAAACCATTCATTATCTTAATATTCAGGATTATGTTCTGTTCATTCATGACTTGGTGCATGTTAACGTTCAATCTTGGCATTTAGCAGACGCTCTTAATCCAGAGCGATTTACAACGTATTAACCTTTTACTACCAGTAAGACTCCCTAATCGGGAGATAAGCGACTCTCACGTCGCATACACAAACTTTAGATGGCAATCGTATCAGGAGGGAATATGGGAAATGGGACAGATCCATGTTGATGACATGACTTTAGAAATACTGTGTATCGCTTTGTGTGATTTTAGGCCAAAATCTGTAGGAGCAGTGTCCAAAAATGTGTTTTGAAAATATCGGCCTGATGGTGGCGCTAGAAGAGGGCCATTTGAGAAATCAGTCCAAAGTCAAAAGTGTGACGTGATGGACAGACGGACGGACAGACAGACAGACAGATGGACAGACAGACAGACAGACAGACAGACAGACAGACAGACAGACAGACAGACAGACGGTGGAGCTTTTCATAGTAACTTGCGACCTGACAGTCGCAACAACATGGATTAACTGCATAAATTAAGCTGATACTCGACACATTTCTCCATAAACACCTGTCCTGTAGGGCTAGCTATTGGTGAAATTTATATCAACTACACTTGTCTGTTGCCAATGATATTTATGACTTGTGCTTGTTCCTGTAGTGCAGGGATCTTCAACGTTTTCAGGCCAAGGACCCCTTAGCTGAGAGAGAGATGAAGCAGGGACCCCCACAACCTCTTCATACATTCATATAGTTTCATTGTTTGACAGCACAATCATCAGTATATTTTGCATTCATGTTAATGTGGGTTTTCAGATATTTAACCAATTGAATCGTCGATACTTAATAAACTTGACGTTTCACTGTACTTAGTCTGCTCTTTTCCCCCCCAAAGCTCTTTGCCAAAAATAGACGATCTACAAGCTCACAACGCCTCAAGGCGTTGTGAGCTTGTAGATCTGCTATTTTTGTCTAAAGTTCTCAGAATATGGACACTAGGGTTCAGGTGGTTAATATAAAAAAGGGAAAAAAATTGTTTCTATCACACAAAGATTTGGAGGACCCCCTGTAGTAACTCTGAGGACCCCCTAGGGGTCCCGGACCCCTTGTTGACGACTCCTGCAGTAGTGTGAAAGTAAAAGTGATGGAATGTTGAGCAGAAACTATTTTTAAATGATTCAAAAACGTTTTTCAAAACTGTCAGATCTACAATGTATTGCAATGTGGTGCGTTGTGGGCTTGAAGATCAGCTATTTTTTAATAACTAGTAATTATAAAATGGGGCTAAAGTGGTTAAACCAATGGTGATGCTAATATCGCCGGTATCCACTTTAAGAACCATGGCCCTAGAGACACCATGCTGTTCCATACTTACATTTCTTTTTGTTGATGCTAGAGGAAAGGTGATGGGGTCATTCTGATAAGGGTTCATCCTCAGGGAATCATGAAGGTGCACAACAAATTCCATGACATTCGTTTTTGAGATAGGCTATCTTGTTTGGGCCCAAGGTGTTGGACAGATCGTCTGACACAACTGTAGGCATCCTTAGAACAATCAATACAATCAATCAAGTTCTTTTGGATGCAAGAGGCCACAGACTCATGGTGGTTTACTTGACCAGTGACACTCCCACTTGTCAAAGACAAAGAGGTAGAATAAAGTTGGGCAGATCAATACCACAACCAATCAATAACACTGTCAATTCTATTGTCGTCTATTTTTTATTTATTTTTTTAGCTTTGTTCTGTCCATTACTGAACATTTTTCTTCCCCAGCCTCGGAGGCAGGTGGATTCCAAAAAGCGTTAGATTAATTTTATCGTGGAACACATCTGTGTGTCTGTGTCTGCAGACCACATATGTTACTTTGTGACCTGACAATTTAACCGACCTGGGCCAAAGCTGGCACACATTCAGAGGTACATTGAAATCAGCAGACAAAGCCAAAGACAACAGGGACAGGGAAGCGCAATGAGAGAGGTAAATCAATAAGGCAAAACCTCCGGCTAATTAAGGCAGGGTGAGGTCACAGAAAAACTCCCCTTTAACCTCAGCGCAATCTATGAGATCTTCCTTCTGCTTTGTGTGTCCGAATGTGTGTAACAGTGCTTTGTGCAGTGTGTGAGTGTGTAAAACATTTTGCTTGAGAGAAACGAAGAGAGATGGTGTCTGTCTGTGAGTGCTCGCACGCGCCTGCGTGCACGTGTGTGTCACAATCTAGAAGGGCAGTACTGTAACTGAAGCCTTTTCACTCAGTTGACCTGTCTGAGGCAGAGATTCACTAGAATCATTACAACACACTCAATAGTTCCAAACACCCCATGTGTGACGTGTTTGTTTGTTTGTTTGTGGCTGCATCTGTGTGTGCGCGCGTGCGTGCGTGTTTGTGTGCGTGCGAATATTAATGAGGGAGCTGAAAGTCACAATGGTCAAGTAAATCAAGGAGAGATATTTCTGAGCTACTGTATTATAATAAAGACCCTGGGGTATTTGACTTTGGTATTTGTGTGTGTGTGTGTGTGTGTGTGTGTGTGTGTGTGTGTGTGTGTGTGTGTGTGTGTGTGTGTGTGTGTGTGTGTGTGTGTGTGTGTGTGTGAGAAACAGTTGGGTCATGGGGAAAGACAGAGAGAGTAATTGCTGTGCATGACTCAGGGGAGCAGGACCCCATCAAAGCAGTTTTGAGTGGTCTCGCCACATGCACGCACGCACGCACACACGCACACATACGCACGCACATACACACACACACACACACACACACACCTCTACCATTCCAAATTCTGCTGTGCTTTCTGCTGAAGATGCACACACACAAACACACTCAAACACGCTTGTACATACTGTAATTGTACATACTGGCAACCTTAGGCACGGGTGCCAACTGCCAACATTGGCACAGCTAGGGGAGGGTGATCACCGGCACACAGTCAGAAGTGTGAGAGAGAGGATCTTTATTTTAAAAACTAAACTTTTTAAAAACGTGGTCAATTAAATGAAGTTAGCTAATGTATGCAAATTACACCTTCACAAAATTCTACATTCATTAAAATTCTGAACTGTGGAGGGAGTCGGGGAGATAGGTGGTTTATTGCTCTGGGTCTAATGATCGTTATAGCAATGTCCTGCCAATCAAAATAATTATGTCTAAATATTTGTAAATAAAAAGAATGTAAATGTGGTAAATTAAATGAAGTTAGCTAATTTATCGTAAATTACATCTTGCAGATAATTCTACATAATTAAAATTCTGAACTCTGACTGCGGAGCGAGTCGGGGAGATAGGTGGATTATTGCTCTGGGTCTAATGATCCTTATAACAATGTCCTGCCAATTAAAATATGACAAAATAATTGTCATTAAAATGTATGTTGACATGGCACACTGACACTCTAGAAAATAAAAACGTGGCACTTTATTTCAAAAAGGTTGCTGACCCTTGCTGTAAGGTTATTGTGAAAGCCAAGATTTTGTGTTGCTAGACTTCAGCTCCAAGATGTTTATCCATCTACCGGTATTTCATTTGAGCAGGTCATACTGTACGTGGGGCTGCTACGTGTAACTGGAGAATTCATGCTAGATGATGCCAGTTCAGACATTGGATATGTAGTGGGGATAACTGAGTAGCAGTTCCAAAATACATTATTTGACCTAATACTTTCTTATACATTTTGTGACTTTGGAGTCTTCCTTCCTGATGCCTTCGATACTAATTAGCTTCAATCTGCTTGACTATAGCAGTGTACCTGAGAAATTGGCAGAGACAGCGCTACAAAAAAAAGAACAGGGGCTACCGCTCCTTCACAGCCAAAAAATCAAACCTCGGTTCGAAGTGGAGCGGTGTGTGTGTGTGTGTGTGTGTGTGTGTGTGTGTGTGTGTGTGTGTGTGTGTTTGTGCCTGCACAACAGCGCCCCTCCTTTAACTTGTGTGGCCACTCAAGGTATTGCCAGGCTACAGACATACCCAGCCAGCCACATAGCCAGCCAGCCAGCCAGCCACAGACATACCTGTCTATTGGGAGCGCTTTCACCGCTCCAAAAAAGAACAGGGGCTACCGCTCCTTCACAGCCACAGCCCCTCGGCTCTGGAATAGCCTACCCCTCCCAATTAGATCTGAACAGTCAATTGGGACTTTCAAAACTCTATTAAAAACCCATCTTTTTTCACAGGCTTTTAATTGCATTTAAACTTTTTAATTATGCATAGTCCTTTTTTTTCTCAGCTGTTTTTTATTATTATTGTTATTATTATTATTTCTTGTGCAAAATTGTCTATTGTTCCCTATTTTGTTGCTTTTAATTGTTTGTTCCATGAATTGTTTGAAATGTTTTTGTTTTTAACCTGTACAGCACTTTGGTTCAGCTTGACTGTTTGTAAATGTGCTTTATAAATAAAGTTTGATTGATTGATTGATTGATTGATCGAAAAAATATTTTCTGATAGATTTTGTGACTTTGGATTCTTCCTGTTACCTTTGATTATAATTGGATTTAACATCTTTACATCAAGGAAGCAAGCACGACTCCAAATCTCTTCACTTCTGATCATTTTCACCGGGTGCACGGTCGGACAAGTAACATTGAAAAAGAGCATCTCTAAAAGAGAATACCAGCACTCACGCTGATGAAGGCTTGACGCCGAAACGTTCGCTGTGTTTGCTCTGTGGCGTGCCATGCCAACTTAAACACTTTAATAAAAGTGCCTTAATTGACCGTTCCGTGAGTGCTGGTATTCTCTTTTAGAGATGCTCTTTTTCAATATAATTGGATTTAAGACAGGTGTACATACTCTGTTTGACTAAAGGCCACTTTTAACCGCACAGATTCGGCGACGATTCGGCGGCGGAACGCGGCGGAAAGCGTCTGTTGCCGAACGGGAGCTCATCGGTAGGTTTTCGGCAGCGGGTCGGGAGCGTTATCGACGGAGAACTGGAAAACTGGACTTGCTCAGTTTTGTAGAGTCGCCCCTGGACGTCGGTGAATTGTAGCGAGTTGTAATGGACCATTAGTTTGCTACTGCTGCAGCAAAACCAAGCCTAAATAAGCCAGATACATTTTCCCGTTGCATATTTTAACTAAATAGCATATTCACAATCTCAACTCTCAATTTCCTATACTAATCAACTCCAAGGCAACGCTAGTAATAGTGATGTGTGTTGTTTTGGTGTGAGGAGAAAAAATCACCGGACAGGAAGCATCTCCGCTTCTGCTCCTCGGTTGCCAGATTCTGTGAGTTAAACAAGCGACCAGGTCTATGAAAACAAAGCCTAAAGGAGCGTCCAGTTTCACCTATTGAGCTCTATTACATTAGCTGTTTTCTAAAAGAATGTTGAAAGCAAGGCCAAATAAGCAACTACAATTCAGAAACATGCCCAAACAAAAGTAACCTACAACTAGCAACATTATAGGAAAACAGGATCAAAGTCGCTTGTAACGAGCCGATATGGCAACACAGTGCGCATGCGCAAAACAGTACAGTAATAAACCCTTTTGCAAATCCCGCCCCATTCTGCCCTGTTACTATGATGGGACATTAACCCTGGGCAGATTGTTTTTATAGTGGAAGTGGATGGGATTTTTTTTCCCTTCATAGCCTCATTACAGCTATATAAAGTACCAAAGGAAAAACACCTAGGTGATATTAATAAAAAGGGAAGACAAAGGTACAGTAGTTACATTGCAAAACAGGGGATTTACCCGAAAATATATGTTTTAATTTGTTTAATCCCAGTGGGACAGAATCCTCTTTGCAGATTCTTTTATAGTGGTAGTGGATGCGATTTTTTTTCCCTTCATAGCCTCATTACAGCTATATAAAGTACCACAAAAAACACATCTACGTGATATTAATAAAAAGGGAAGAAAAAGGTACAGTAATTACATAGCAAAACAGTAGTTTTCCCCCGAAAAATAAATGTTTTAATTAGTTTAATCCTCTGGACCAGAGATAGAAAGAGAAGCGCATTGCATCTTGGGTACTAGGAAGAGGACAGAGAGAATGTTTCTCCTCACATAATAGGCTGGCTTTTCGTAATTCTGCCCATTTAAATTATATGTACCCAATCGTGACTCTTAGACCATTGATAAGGTACATGTGAACTAGTTTGTTGAAGCTTATTCGTTATGATGAGCGAGATCGCTTGACGCTTGCCGTCGCTATCACCGTACCGGCCGATCTCCGTGTCGCGCAGTGCGGACAGTTTTTGAAAGCCTGAAGCAACATTCTCCACTGCACAAACTCCACCCCCGATAGCAAAAAGTGAATGATTTTTTCTGGTTGGCCAGTCAGGGAGTCTCAGGGACCAATCAGAAGGCTGACAAACGGTCTATTACAGTCGGCATACAGTCGGCTGGAAAATTAAATGTGCTTAGTTTTTTGCAGTTCTTTGCAGTCTGTGAACAGTTTGAACAAGTCTCCTGTAGTATTTTCGGTGTGGAGGCACCTTAAAGCAGAACAAGCTTTAGTCAAAGACAGCACTCCAAGAACAAGAATAATGCAAATATTGACCTTGCCAATTTCTACATCAGATCATCAGACTTTCAGAAAACGCTTCATTAGCATGTAATAGAAATTCCAAATTTAACATATTGAACTTTTAATAGATTTTAAATTGATGGAATCTACATTTCATTTAACTAAAGCTGCACACTGCAAAACACCATTGTAGGCAGCAATCCAGAATATTCAACAAAGAATGATTTGAAACCAAAACCAGAAATGTGTTTACGGAATGGATAAGGTATTATTTTCAGTACTCAGCAGTAGTAAACACTGATCAGCAAAATTCATATTCAAAAGTGGAAAAACTGCAAAACCGGAGTGTGGGGTGTTCAGTGGCAGCTCACTATTTAGTGTACTAGACCTTACCCGTTCGAATATATGTGCTGCAAAATATGTGCAGAGTGTGGGTTTTGGGGAAAGTAACTGTAACTGCATGGTGCGTGCGTGAGAATATGTGGGAGCATCATAATGTAAGGAGCAGCCCATGGAGGAGTGTATATTTATGATGGATACAAATAATTTAACAGCAAAATTAGGTGAATAGAAGTATGAGGATGTATTTGCTCCACATAAGTTTTCTATACCCGTTGGAAGATGAGACACACATCACCCGTTGCATGCGTGACCCATGGAGAGAGAGAGAGAGAGAGAGAGAGAGAGAGAGAGAGAGAGAGAGAGAGAGAGAGAGAGAGAGAGAGACTGCAACATTCCTAACTGTGTGAGAGAGGTGTGTGTGGGCCCGGGGCTACAGATCCCATGGCCTGGAGGAACGGACCGTAACCCTGACAACAGGCTGTAGAGCTGTAGAGTGAAGAAACGCTAATAAATCGCTATAATTTTGGGAAAAATGAAATTCCGGCTCCGTCACCGTGTGTATAATGCTAATGGCCAATGCCATGTTAAATATGAGATCAGTCGCTGAAGCGAGTGAATAGATAATGCATTTTGTGACCTACTGACTGACTGACTGACTGACTGACTGACCTCTCTCTCTAATTATATGTTAGATATCAGTTGACATTAGTGGACCAAGCATAATTATATTTGATTTATGGGAAATACTGAATTTACATTATAATATACCAGTTTGGTGTAGTGGTTCCTAGGCATCTTGCTTATTGTTCATTTAATAATTGTTCATTACATATCATATATTAACGCTGCTCCCATTTGTAATGAGAATAAAGACACAATGGAGGCACAGCATTAAGGCATGATAGTCTATTTTCACCATTATGAGAAACCTTTGCTGAGTCAGCCGACACTTACAAACACGCAGAGGGACCTAATAATTCAGCTCTAAATGCTCTAAAATTGCATCATGTCTATATTATGCATACTGCATAGGCTGCGCAAGCAGCAATACTTTGCACATTTTATGCACCCCTCGCTTTGAGCACAGCCCACTTTGTAAGCATACAAAAATAAAATAAAAGCTATTTTCATCTAAGTCTAAGTCATTGTCTAAAGAGTTTTCCTTAATAGTTTATGCAGCGAGCGAGTCTTTCTCTGACAGTTTTCCAAGCTCACAGTGTGTCACTTAGTGCCACGCTGCAAGCTTGTACATCTGCTATTTTTTCACATTTTTGAAAAACTACTGTTTTCCAAGCTCACAGTGTGTCACTTCGTGCCACGCTGCAAGCTTGTACATCTGCTATTTTTTCACATTTTTGAAAAACTACTGGTTTTGAAGGCATTTATAGAATCGCCCTATAGGGTCCTAATGGGGTTAAGCAAATTTGAGCCACTGTGCTGATATCCCTCTGCTGGTCGGTGCTCTTTGGCAGTCAACAAAGGGTTACACTATTTGCTATGGACTGGACGGTTGGATTGTCACAGTCAACAGAGATCAACTCACTCAAATCAAATGTTTAAACAATTCACTGCCGTGTCCTGCTTACTGTAGAATAGCAGTATTCTGTCTCCTGATTCACATGTGTCTTGGTTGTGTTACCACCCCTTTTGATCATTGTGATATTAATGGCAGAGTAGAATACGGGGCTATTCATTGCCATCATGCTCTTCATCTTCTTTGTACCCTCATGGGATTCATATGAATTATCTATGAATGGTCAGCAATTCATACCTATATCCACACCTTTATCAGCACTATTTCACCTAATAACCTGTCTCATTTCAAGTCTTATGAAAAATAAATAATGAAAAATAGAAGCGAGCCTGAGGCGCAGGTCTAGAGGTGCAAGTCAGCAAAAATCCTCACTCCCAACAGAAATGGTATACTCTCTGATGGTTTCTCTGGCTATACTGCAGCAGTAATCGCTTTGCCCTGGAGAGCCAGGATACCCTATCTTTAATCTATGAGTGTTGTATACCCCTGACCCTTTGCCCCGACGGTCTCTGTGCTAAAGCAATAAATGCAGGAGGAGGAGAGAAAGCACACTCACACAATAATGAGAGAAGTGAGTGACAGAGTAATGACAGAGGTGAGTGACAGGACTCAGAATGGACTGAAGTGATACAATGCGGTACATGTTAAAGTGGTCTGGACACTTTAATATCCTACTGTATATGAGATAAGAGCTGACAGGCAGACGCTTACATAAACGGGATTAAGTGGGTGGAAATGCGTAGATAAACTAATATTTTTTTCAAAAGTAATTTTAGGACCAATCCAACAATGCAATGTGTACCGGCTTACATGAAATTTGGATTATATCTGACGGAGTAATATATATATACTGGTATATATATTATATACATAATATATAAAAGGCAGATGTAAAAAATGCATGGCAAGGATTTTAGTGTGCTTACAAAGTTTCACACAGATTGGTGCAGTTATAGGTAAAAACATGGATGGAATAAAAATGAAATATTTCTTTAAAATATGAAAGATCTGTTTAGTTTATTGACTGGAGATACTGTATACCGTTTTGCGTGATATTTTGACAGAATCTGTAGGAGTATTGTCAATAAATCTGCCTCCTGTTGGCGTTATAACAGGCCCACCTTAACAAAAATGTGGCAGAGGTTCTGCTCTGGCATCCAGGGAGCGTGTGTACACAGTTTAGCTGCGAACGGCCTAACGGTGCCGTCTGTTCACAGACGGAAGGACACAGACACACACATGGACGGACGGACAGACAGACAGACAGGGTGCAAAACATAGTCTCGGCCATGTCTTTTGACCTGGTGGAGACAACTAGAAAAAGTGCTCCTGAAGCTTATCTCTTGAATCTGATCTATTTAAATCCTGGTGGTTAATTTGGGCACTCTGCTTTTCTCTAAAGAAGCATTAAAATGGATTTTTATCTCCAAAAATGGCCGTAAGAGCGCTCTCTCTGTGATAGCAGATAGGTGTGGTACAGTACGTGACATCAGGGGTGTCTCACCAAACTCTGGGCCCTTGGTACAAGGATTCACTGCGGGCCCCCCATGAATGCTCTTCATAGGGGGAGGGGGTGTGAGCTGTGAGCATATCTGTTATTTTTCAATAGGTAAAGTATAAAATAATTAAGGCCCCTCCACTTTGGGCCTAGTAACTCAGTGTGACATGAAATTCAGGTACAGTGTTAACATCTGTGACACGCCAATCACATCCTCTTCAAAGTAAAGGCATGCATAGATTGCATACACATAGCAGGCCTGCAAACCTTGCATAATTCACAGCTGTACTCAGCCTCTGACTGGACAACAACAACAACAGACCACAAGACAGCAAGAGCAAGGAATTTCTTTAAGGCCGGATTTACACTGCAGTCAAATACAGCCCAAATCCGATTTGGTTCTCAAATCTGATCTTTTGGCCCGACTTTTCACACTGCATTTGCAAGTGACCAGATCGGTTCTGTGTGTTCTGACTGATTTTAACAACGTCAGCCCAAAGCTTCCCTGCGGCGACATATCTGCTTTGGTTACCGTGGTAACGACGTCGGCGTCATGACGTTACGTCACAACGTTGACGCTAGTTGATCACCTGTTCAGGAAATGCGGCAAAACAGAGAAGCGACAACAACAAAAACAAACACACGTTACATTTTTTGTGACGTTTGGACAGTCAGAAAAAGTGTTTGTTCATGAGCTGGTCCACAGGCTTCCACTGACCCCAGTTCATTCTACCGAACTTCCGGCTGCATTTTGGCACCCATGGTGCGACAAATCTGCAGATTGGAAATTGTGTGATAGCGAAAATGATATTGGTGTCTTTTCCTCCAATATCCCTTGGTTGGTACTAGGAAGTAAATAGAAGCACTTGAATGAATCTAGTTGGCAGCTCGGTCACTAGTTTCTGACCAAGTTTGGATGTGTGATCTGCAACTTTAAAAATGATTTGTTTGTGGAGACAGACAACCATATCGGCAAACCACAGATAAGTTGAATCTCGAGGTTTCAAGGCAGGCCGGCTGTCGGCAGTGGCCTCTTGCATCTGCATTGACAACATTGATACGACATATTTTTGCTTTTGGAAAGCCAACATTTGCACAAACATAAAATGCAAACTTTTTTCTTTTGGCAATCAGGTTGAGACAGATGTTTCTGCAGGACAGAAAAAAGTGATTTAAATAGTTAGTACTATGTATCCCTTTAGTCTCCCACAAATACATATATACCAGTACACTGGTTCTAAACTGTATAAGCACCTCCATTTTACACTTACAGTACACTACTTACTACTACTTACAGTACATTAAATTATGCAATATTCTGTATGTTTTTCATCTGCAGCTCCACCACTAAGTCTCGTCCCACTGCATCATACATTATTTAAATTTACTCCATTAATACATTGGAATACATTTGGACACACCAGAAACATGTGCAGCATGACCCATATTCGAGGACCACTATGGTGGGGCAATCCCTCTTTAAGTGCACGGTTAAGAGCACCATGAAAGTGCCACTGCAAAATAGTTTCAGTAGCTAATTAAGAATAATCAAAGCCTTGGCCTTAGCCAGCCCCCCACCCTCACCCCATGATGCAGTTTAACAGGATTTAGTCCTGAGCTGTTCCCCCTCAAACTGATTATTGGATCCTTTCAGTTCTCGCCAAATATAGACACATGGATGGCCTTCACTCAAACAGGACAAGGTCCCAAAGTCTCTGCAGCAGTTACTCATTCGTTTCAGAGCTGAGCACCAAAGTTTATCCATGGCACCAGTAAGGTTTGAGGAGTCTGGATGACCAGGGCACAAGGCTCAAAGAGAGCTTCTTAGACCTTTGGCTGTTAGAGCCATAAAAAGGAACATGGACAAAATGGGGGAAAAAGAGGGAAAACAAAATAGGAAAAAAAGAAAGAAAAAGTTTGAAATCATAAATTAGGGATTAATTGGTTAATAATGGTGGTGTTCTAGACTTCTAGCATCCTCCAAGTACAATTTTTAGGTATCTGTACTTTACTTGAGTATTTCCAATTTCCAATACTTTTGCCTCTACTCCACTACATCTCGGATCCAAATTTGTACTTTTACTCCACAATATTTAATTGAAAACTTTAGCTACTAGTTACTTCATAGATTCTGATTATTATTACAAATCGTACAATAACCATTAACCCTATATAATGTACATCTTGGCTATTTGAAAATACAAGCTCACAATGCGTCGCGATGCAATGCATTGTGTGCTTGTAAATCGACTATTTTCAAAAGATTTTTATACATTCGAAATGTTTTGAAATGGGACATTCTGCATACTTTCACTTTTGTACTTCAAGTATAGTTTGACACCAATATGTTTGTACTTTTAGTCAAGTACATTTTGAATTCCAGACTTTAACTTGTAAGGGTGCCCTCAGACCAAAATATGGTTGGCAGTGGATAAACTCTTCTGGTGCGCGGCTGGCTAAAAACGCAGAGAGCGTATTCCCAAAGCCAGTGACGTGCCTGTCACTCACTTCCCGCACCGCCCTCCCTCCCTGTAGCCTGTGTAGACTAGCGTAGCGATCCTCACCATCTTTTACGTGTCAACTCTATAATGGACAGGCGAAGGGCACTCGCCCTTGCTGTATTGGAAGGGGAGATGCAACAAGCTAAAAAGAGAAGAGTTTGGGTGCATGAGACTCTTGATCAAAACAAAACATCTCCCAGTCCCTTCCTGATTCTCAGAATGTTACGCCTTCGACTCACCCGATTGGACAGAGGGGGGAAACCAGAATCTGCGTGGAGAATTTCTTTGCTCCAGCATAAACGCAAGGTCTGCGCGGAGCGCAGATATCCTTTACTGACATGAAACCGCCCCCTTCTCATTGAAATGCATTGTCGGAACGCGGGTTCCACTCTCATAGGTATTTTGGTCTGAGGGCACCCTTACAGAGTATCTACAGTAAATGACAGAAATCTTTTGAGTACTTTTTCCACCGCTGCCAAAACGACCCTGGATTCCCTGAACTCAGGGTTTACTACTAACTCCTAAGCAGGGCCCAAATTAGGTTCCGAAAACCTTATCTGAAACCAGGTCATAGCATACCGTATGGAAACACATTAGGAACATGTGGCCATTTGAAACATCTTGGCACGGTTTGCTTAGTTCTTGTAGTCAAATTGCTACATTTCCAGTGAGAATTTTAGTGTTTAATCAGCTAAATGTGGCCATTCTCAGGGATCAGATCATGCAGGTTTTTACTTTTTTACTGTACAACACTAAAAGTGTTCTCCAACCCCGTTAAGCATCCACAAGGGTTTAATGCTTACGGATGAAAGTGGATGAGCTGAACATTTAAATGCTGTTCTTAAGGGAGAAGGCAGGCATGGGTACAGAAAAGAAATCCTTAAATTGGGGCTTTAATCCTCTCAACACGTCCAGGGAGTTCTCTTCTATCAGAGGCCTGCTGTTTGCATTCATTATGTAATCTCTACATGAAAAGCTCACTCATCTGTCAAAAAATAAATTAATTAATAGCTACCGTGTTAAGTGGTCAATATTTTCAAGTGGGCCCTAATCCACAGAAGTTGGAGAACCACTGGGTTAAACAAAGCAAAATCTAAAATCTAATGAAGAAATCAAAGGAATCAAACACATAAATGTTTGAACCCAGTTCAAGGCCTTTGTCTTACTCTAAACCAGTGATACTCAAACTCCGGCCCGCGGGCCACTTCCGTCCCGCACTGCAATTTTGACTGGACCACCAGCTTAATGTCCTCGAAGTCACTCATCCAACAAGCTTTAAACTGAGCAGATTGGACCTTGCGTTCCCGAGATAATGGCCAAAACATCTTGAAAGCGCCCAATGAAATCGCCGATTTTTTTCTTTTTTTTCCCTTGCTTTTCTTTCTTTACTAACTAAGTGGTCCTTGGCCTGAAAACGTTGAAGACCCCTGCTCTAAACCACAAGTGAGAAGTGTATGACCACACAAGTTTGAACTAAAATGGCCAGTGTATTAAATAGCGCGACATGAGGATAGAGAATGAGACAGGAGTATGGAGAGTAGCATAGTAGGATGGAGAGAGAGACATGAGGATAGACAGTGAGACAGGACGATAGAGTGAGACAGGAGGACATGTAGATAGGAGGCTACATTATAGAGAATGAGAAATCAGGATAGGGAGTGAGACAGGAAGCTGTATAGAGTGACAGGAGGATAGAGTTAGGCCTGTCACAATTATGCGATGTATTGCCATATGGATTATATTGCCCACCCCTAGCAGGGAGCGCATCGCTGTGTTCACTTGGACCACGCAGAGGTGCCGAAAGTGGGGGGGACGATCATTTACTATTCTGTCCGTAACGGCACATAACTCGGTAACGGCGCTGAGCCGGCTCATGCGACCGTCGCAATGCTCGACACGGCGACTCGCTCGCTACCGCTCACTCGGTGGTGTCTCACGTGGATCACGGTCGCCTGAGACGGCGCGCATCCGTCGTCATCACCCTTGCAGCCCCCCGCGCCCCCACCGCTGCGCTCAGGGTCATTGGGAAAACCGCGGTCACGACAGTGACAGTGAAAAAGGAGAATCGAGAGAATGGAGATGGAAGGAAAAGCAGATTGTAGAAAAATTAAATGTGGAAGGCTGGAAGCAGAGGAATTAAACACAAAAAGCATCCTTTGTGTGATTGTGTCCAGTCATGCATCTCTGTCCCCCTCTCTACTTCTCCTCTGCCGTACCAAATTCTGCTGTGATCTCTGCTGAAGAGGCATGCGCGTGCGTGCGTGCGTGCGTACACACACACACACACACACACACACACACACACTATTCATTCATCTCTCATCTCATATTTCAGTGCAGATTAACTTGGCTTTCATGTACATCACCTCTCTGCCCAGGAGATTTACTACCGTGATTGTATGTGAGCACACGTGAGTGTGCACATGTGTCTGTGTATGCTGTTCACTCTGTGTGTGTGTTTGCGTGCGTGTGTGCGTGCGTGTGTGTGTGTGTGTGTGTGTGTGTGTGTGTGCATATGTGTGTGTGTGTCAATACCATCAGGTCAGGTGTATATCTTCTCACGGTTTCATCCTGTGTGTGTGGTTGTGCATGTGTGTGTGTGCAGACTGCAGAGCGTGTGTGTGTGCGTGCGTGTGCGTGCGTGCGTGTGCGTGTGCGTGTGTGTGTGTGTGTGTGTGTGTGTGTGTGTGTGTGTGTGTGTGTGTGTGTGTGTGTGCGTGCGTGCGTGTGTGCTTCTCTGTGTCATGCCAGTATAGCTCAGAGACCAAAATAAAGATCAGGAAATGCAGCATTGAGATGTGGATGTGCTGTATCCCATTCCCTGTAAGCCGATGCCTGGATTTACCCTCAGTGACATTCACGTCTCTCCTTTATGCTTATGCTCTCATCTTGGTTAGCTTCCATACTTCATGATCCCTCAGAATAGTATGGGATATCATTTCTGTGGCAAAGGGCACTTCTTAATCCTTAATAGTTGTGAAGTCTTCCTGTTAATCTCAATGTATCACAAAATGCCCTTAAAATAATGTGAATTAAATAATTCAATACATTCTGTGTAAGTAAACAGACTAAGCCTTCCAGGTGCATATTTGGTGTGGGCCTGGGTGGTCTAGGTGAGTCAGGGTGGGGGTTAGGTGGATGACACAGTGCAGCAATAATTGGAACAAAACATCTGTCAGAATTACACATAGAACAAATTAGACAGGTCTATCAGTTTGCGTTCCAATCCTCAGGGACCCGATTATGGTATGAAACATGTGAAGAGCACCATAAGCACTGCTCTCTCTCTCACTGATGTTCACTCTTTATATTCACACAGAGAAGCAGAGGTTGAGGTTGCTACAGTATGAGTATGTAATCTCCTGAAAAGTCCAATCTAATGAGAGAAACAAAACATATTTCCAGCCTCAAAAAACATAATGGTCATAGATCCGACTCCACTCACACCAACACCAGCTCAATTAGATGGAGATGGGGACTGGGAAGCACTTGGGACTTCACCAGTTATTGAATTGACCCTGTTATACGTAGCAGCAGATTGTATTCCCAGCTCAGGACCTGGGTTGAATGCGGTCAACTCTACTTTCCCTGCACTTCCTGTCTCACTCCACAATCGTATCATTACACCTCTCCCGCACTGCACGCGAGCGATGTCCCGCGAATTACTGTCCACATATGGAGTGTCGGCCATTGCGTTGCGATGAAGCCTGAACCAATCAAATAAATAAATAATAATATAAAGTGTTTGGGGGCGGGACATGGCCATTTACCTCTATGGACGTTGCCGCGAAACCTTGCTCAAATAGAGGCTCCGCGAGTGAGAACAGGAGGGGTGGTCGACGTCGCGACACGACGCGTTGTCGCTCACGGTAGGTCAGGACGTCCTCATTGAAACAATGTATTTTAATGAGATTTCATCGCTCGCTTTGCGTCGCATCGCGGGCAGTGCGGATGAGCGGTTACATTTAACATCCTTCTTGCCACGCACAGACAGCAGTCAACACGTCATACCGTCTTTGGTGTACAGTGATATCTCCACCCTCCTCTCCTCTGAACCCAGCAGGGCCTTGGCCATCTGCGCCACGGCCGGCCGTCGAGTGTGGGGGCCGTACAGGAAGCTGCAGGTGCACGACCTCTGCATCACCTCAGCACGCGTGTAGCCGCACATCCCACAGAAGGCGTCGTTACAGAATATGATGGCGCAGTTCTCCACGCGCGCGTTGGCGATGATGAACTTCCGGTCTGCCGTGGGGAGGAGAGAAGGAGCAAGGGAAGGAGAAGGGAAATGAGGGGAGAGGAAGAAGAAGAAAAAAGTTAACTTTGTTTTAAACGACCATACAGGTGTCAATATACTGTACAGCTTCAGCCATATCATACATAAACATAGACCATTTTACCATTAATGGCTTTAATTTGTTCAATTTATCCTCTCCTCAGTCATAAGAATGCCAAATATCTCGATAACGATATACAATCCGGATTCACACTTGTTATATGATATTTTAAGTCAATGTTGCTCCGATTTGAAATTTCGAGTTGTTAAACACTTTCCTATGACTTATCAAAAATGCTGAACTGTGTAGTGGTCATGGAAAAGCCCTGTTTGATCTATAAACACTTAGTATAACATTAGTATTGCTGTTTTACATCTGACATAAGGAACCCTTTTAAATGATAAAACTTTACATTGACGGATTGCCATCTTTATTGACAAAATGCATATGCATAAACATGCATGCATCCATCTTTGTCCGCTTCCCCAGCGTGGACATCCCCCATCTGGCCCTTGGTCTCCCCCGTGGCCTCCTCTCTGTGGGAGGAATGCCGAGTACCTCCCCAGGGAGACGCCCAGGAGGCATCCAAACTAAATGCCCGAATTGTCTCCTTTTCACGTAAACGAGCAGCGGCTCTACTCCGAGTCTCTCCCGGATGACTAAGCTTCTTACACTATCCCAAGGGAGATGCCAGCCACCTTCCTGATAAAATTCATTTTGGCAGCTGGCATCTTATTCTTTCGTTCAGGACTAACACTTCATGACAATAGGTGAGAGTAGGGATGAAGACCGACTAGTTTGAGAACTTTGCCTTCTGTCTCAGCTCTCTTTTCAACACAAAATTCGGTATAGCGAACTAAGCACCTCTTCTGCTGCTCAGATTCTCAGTCTATGCATACACATACAGTGTAGGCTATTTGTACACAATAAAGCCTGAGATTATTGTGGTCTTTTCTTACGGAAGGCTTTGTTAAGCTGCTTGCTGCATGTACTGTACCAGCCAGTAAGCATCCTGGGAACAAGTGATCAGTTTGTTATTGGTAAAATAATCTTGACTTTGTTTCAAAACTACCCTTTCCATCAATTTACTCAACACGAAGTATATGCTTATTGGCCGACTGTGAATCAGTGAATTCTTCTAAAGGAATGACATTTGCCTCCTTCCAAAGTACCTTAGGACAAACTCTGTATGTTAAACACTTATTGAAGATTGAAGACAAACTGGATTAGATACATAGCAGGACACAATTCTTAACCATTTGCTATCTAACATGTCAGTACCAGCAGGTTTCTCACATGGCAATGATGACAGCAAGTTAATCAAATCGAACCCATAATGAAGTGAAACCCAGTTCAGTTGAAAAGAATTATAAAAATCACAGATCACACCCAATGTGAAACTCTTATTTTAATTTAATTAATTGTGGGCTACCATTACCATGGGTCCTGCTAATGGTAGAATTATATTGTTGCCTTTTGTGATATTGATATCTTGCATGCTCATCTAGATTTGACAAACAATTTGACAATGATATCATGCAGCCCTTGTAACCCAATAACGTAAAACGTCCAAAAATACCAATGATATTTAGTGTGTTGGATTTCCTATTTCAAGCTAATTTCAAGTAGATTTTCATACCATACTGAAATGAATAGAAACCAATGGACTTCTTGGGGGGGGAAAAAACAACTAAAAGATGTCATGCTTTGTAAGGTCAACAGTTATCGATGGAAAAGTTGTATTTGTTAACAACTTTTTCTTAAATTTTTTTTGTATGTAACTTTGAAGGTAAAATAAGGACAAATAATTGTCAGATTCTCCTTCACTTCAGCCACACAAATGGCAAATGGTGTACCGTATTTAAACAGCACCTTTCTTTATTCAAAGCATTCGCCCATTCATACATTTACAGTACATTCACACACCGACGGTGGAGGAAACCGATGTCCTCATCGGGGGCTGTTGTCTTGAACAAGTGTCTTGTTCAAGGACACCTCGACTCTAAGCCTGGAGAGGCCATACGGGGATCGAGCAGCCATAAGGGGATCGAATCGGGAACCTTCAGATTCCCTACCGGTCACTTTACCTCCTAAGCCACTGTTGCAACAGATCATTACAGTATGTTGTTTTAATGCATCCAGGAAGCTTCCAAATATTGTGTTAAATAACTTAGATCTTGTATGCTAAATCTAAATTACTGCATGGCCTATTTCTCTACTAAATTGTTATTCAAAATGTTTTTGAGCGGTGCTCCTGGAAGGAACTAAGTTCCAACATATTTGTCCGGTTCCCCCAAAAAATGTCTGGGCCCTAAAGTCAACTGAAGCGTGGCCTACATGATAATCTGGCCTAGATATGGCCTAACCTCGCGTTACCAGACTTTCCACCTCGGAGGAAAGCTGCCAAGGTGGTATTCATTCCATGTGATTCGGTCTAGGTGTGGCCTTAACTGGAAACAGGAAGAAGCAGCGTTCCCATTAGCCAAGCTTCGCAGGACACTAGGACACTTGGCTTGCGGGACGCTTGATGAAATGAATAAATAACACTGTTCACTTCACACTAGGTGATCAACTTGAAACTGACTAATACTAAATAGGTAAATATGCATATATATAAACACTGGAGTACAACAGACTTCTATAATGATTTCCATCAAGAATATACTGTATGTGTATGTCCCACAATGACAAGTTAAAAACAATCACAAAAGGAGGATGGGAAGAGGTGAAGATTCCACTCAGACAACCTAAAGCCGAATTTGTGAGAGCAGCAGTAATCACTATCAAACCAAAAATCACACCCGTGTGAACTGAGCGATGGTCGTGGAGGCTGCGCAACAGCAAAAAAATAATATATATATATATATATATATATATATATATATATATATATAATTTTTTTTTTAAATATTATTAATAATAATAATTTAAAAAAAAATCTTATAAAATATTACCAGTAAGACTCCCAATATTATTGCAGTTGATGCTCAGGGCAGACTAGACTCAACAGCACCTCTCTGGTCACCCAGGGGTACTTAGGCTACATACAGACACACACACCCACCCACCCACAAACAAACATACACAGCTACACACACGGCCACGCTATGGAGACGGTGTGACCACCGCTCGAAAATGGAAGAAAAAGTTATAAGTCAGTATCAGAATGTTAGATATTTGAGTTACAAATGTTTGTTTTTAAAAATATATATTCAAAGACTTTTCAAAAATAGAAATAGCAGATCTACAAGCTTGCTGTTGCGTTCCAAAAGAGGCGACGATTAACAGGAAAGTTCCTGAACTACGACACCTACAGGAATCTAGGTATATTATCTTTGCAAGTCAAAATGCAACAGAACAAAAAAATCCTGCCATGGCTCACTGGAGTGGAGTTTTCAGGACCAGGACAAAGACTGTTATGATTGGTAAAAACAGCATGTCATAATTGCTTTACTGGAATAAGTGCTTAGCCTGCTCCTAAATATGCAGATTAGTGGTCATCATTACAGAAAACTGTTTAGTACTCAACGGGCTCTGCACACAGCACACACCTCTTATTACTTGTGCCAACAGAGTGTGCAAGTAGAGTGATGAGTGCTCTCTGTATGTGGCACCAATTAGCCAATGAGGGAGCAGCTTTGGCAAAATTAGCCAATGAGGGAGCAGGGCCTTTGAACTCAACTTGTCTGTATGTGGCACATCAACCTACTTGTGCACTCTGCTGGCGCACTGATGTAGGCCATATTTGGCTACGAGTGCACAGGGCACAAGTTGGCACCTTGACAGAGTGCAGTCTAGTTTTTTGAGTGGTGCTACTGCTCCTACATCTGGCTTTGTCTGTTTGTACGTATGAATCCGAAAGAAGAAAAAAAACATAGCCCACTTCACACTGGGCTGAACTGGCTGCACAAAACAGGCGGCCGTGCACAACCTGCATTTATCAGCCTATAGACATATTTCGGTGTGACCACATTATGTTTTTCCTCCATTGTGCAGATGGTGGTTTTCAGTGAAAAGGTCGCGAAAGGTCGTGAACCAGCGTCTCCAGTGTGGTGTGTCTTCAGGTGACCTAACCGACTGAAACTCTTGTCACACCCCTTCTAGTTTATTTTCCTTTCGAGTTGTTTTTGAAGCGGTGAAAACCGCTTCCTATGAGTGGCTTTGTGTGTATCACGCCCATATATGGTCATTTTAGTCCAGAATGAACAGGCTTTTTCAAAAACAGAATGTCCGTTTAATTACCATATATGGTGATCTCAGTCCAGAATGAACAGGGTTCTTCAAAAACACAATGTATGTCACCTCATGTCCATATATGGTCACTCCAGGCCAGAATGAACAGGTTTTTCCTGTCCCGTACGTGCAAAATATCAGTCCAGAATGAATGGGCTTTTTCAAAAAGCAAAATGTGTGTTCCATGTCCATATATGGTCATTTCAGTTCAGAATGAATAGGCTTTATCTGTCCTGTACGTCCAGAATATGTGTGCGGTGTCCCTCCCGGTCAGATGAATGGATACTTTGAGGATTGGTCAAGCTTCACATGATAATTTGGCCTTCAGGTTTTATCTGTCTTGTACATGCAATAGGTCTCACATATTGCAGCAATGACAAATAGCCGCATAAGAGCAAAAGCAAAGGCACAATAAGAATATACAGATGCTAACAGAATGGTAAAAAGGAGCATTAAGGCAGACAAGAGTAAATACATTGAAAATCTAGCAGAAGTTGAAAAATTTAGTAGGCCACAAAGATAACAGAAACTGAAATAATTATAGAGGGATGCAGTTGACAAACAACTAAGAGACCAGCAAGCAGGACTTTTTATATATTTTTTAAAAACCTATTATACCGGCTGTCATACTGGCTCTCCAGACAATTCTATACTAAGATTCACCGCTTCACTTCGAACCGAGGTTTGATTTTTTTCACACTGACTTCTTTGACACTGCACTATTAGGATGTTAGTTAGTAGTTTTGGGTATTTTTGCTTGTGTTTGACATGACAGTGAGATACTTGTTGTACTACTAACTTAGCCTAGGGCCAGCCTATATACAATGCAGCTAACTAGTAACTGCGTATAGATCCCCTCCTTGTTTTAACATGGCTGGGATGTCTAGCTTAGCTAGGCTACTACTAACTAGCATTGACTGCTATGGTCACTTTTGATTTGGACACTGTACTTTTTTGATAGTTGTGCTTAAGGACACTTTATGTATATATATATATATATTTATTTATATTATTTGTTCCCTCTCTTGATGTACCTTGCTCTTTACTGTACTCTGTTCTTGTTTTTCTTTTATCTTTTTCTTACTTCTCTGTAACTTTGTAAATAACCTTATACTGCTGTGCTGCCTCTGGGCAACCAATTTTCCCCCTTAGGATAATAAAGGTATCTATCTATCTATCTAAAACTCTTGTCACACTGTTTACAATAGAAAGGTTTTTCTCCTTTGTGGATACGCAGGTGTGTTTTAAGGTTATCTACCTTACTGAAACTATTGTCACACTCTTTACAGTGAAAAGGTTTTTCTCCAGTGTGTGTAAGCTGGTGACTCTTGAGGTTACCTAACTGACTGAAACTCTTGTCACACTCTTGTAAAGAGTGTGACACTACTGAACCTCTTGTCACACTGTTTACAGATGTGAGTTTTCTTTTAAGTCAGCTGATGTGTCATGTTGTCTTCTCCTGGTTGAGTTAAAGTCTTGGTAAACTTTTGTTGACTGTAATACGTTGGTTCGGATCTCTCCTTGTTCCTGGCTGGTTACAATTCTGGTGATCTGTCCATTTAAGGGAATTTAGCAGTAGAGGTCTTCATGGATCGATTGAAATCTGAAGTATGTATTGTACAATCAGAACAGCTGACCTTAGTCTTGGAGGTTTTGAGACCACATTCCTTTCTGGAGTTCATTATCAAATCTGAATCTATACATGGACTGTGATAGGGACAGAGTTTTAGGTTCTGTTTGGTAATGGACAATTTATTTATCCTCTTTCTGACTCTCTATGTCTTCTATCTCCTTCTCTCAGGGCACTGAGTACAAACACTGCATGCTAATCCTCTGGTCTCTGTGGAATGAAGTAAATATTTTCAAATCTTATACAATGCTGAGCAGAGCTCTGGTCTGACCTCACTCACAACACAAACGGTTGCCATGTATGCCTGACAACTCTGATGTACGCAGGCAGGCAGCCGCCCCTCCATATTTGGGCAAGAGTGACATCATCAATATGACATCACCACCATGATGGAACAGATCATGTTGGAAGAGATGGTGCATACCGCTCCAACATTTCTCCATGTATGGACATCCGTGCTCATCATCTTGTTTCTCATATACCTGATTAAATGAATATTAAATATCTAAATTTTGAATCAAGCCCTGGCCCCTTACCTCATCTTGCCAACACAGACATTGTTCTTTCAAGAAGTGATATAAAGTGCCATGATCAGGCTGTTGCAGTGGCAGATGAGGAGAAGTGGCTTCAGCTAATCAATAAACCAAAAGGAAATAAATTGTATACCTACTGTCTCTTTAAGAACATCTTTGAAACAGACATGAGGAGTATCCATCGCGCCTCTAGCCTAGTTCAGGCCGGTCCGGTGCATCTCTGGAACAGGACTTGAATGTGTAGAAGGAGTATACTGGAGCAAACACGGACTTTTAGAGCCTTTTTTATTAATACAGGGTGCAGGCAAGAGTGACAACGTTTCGATGTCAATACATCTTCGTCAGGTCATAGCATGAAGCGTCTACAAAATGTCTACAAAATGGCTCCATGTATAAAAGCCATTTTGTGACACTATAATAAAGTTCTCTAGCTATCTATCTCTATATCTATGGTAGGACAAGGAACCTCCGGATTGTAGCTTTAAAGAGACAGGCGCCTAATGTGGCTTGTTTCAGACGGCTGAAAACAGGCTCTGCAAAAACAGCCAGTATACTGTATGATGATAAGTAATTATTTTGTACAATCAGGCCTAAATCATGCACATCTACTCTAGAGGATGGATTCCCAAAATAAAAAAAATAAAAAAACATAATTAGATCCCTTTTAATGACCATGTGAGCTTCTAAAAATGTCAGAGAATGTTAGAGAGTATCTCACAGCCTGTCAGATGTTCCAAATTACATCAACAAGCCAAAAAAACTGTGTCTCATAGGGGTTGACAGAAATAATTCGTTTTACTTGCCAAACACTAAATTTACCCACATTTGACGCCTGGCGGGTGCTAATTTTATCCCCTGGTTGACACCCTGAATGGAAAATGTCCTTATTTATCTGACAAACATATGGTAGCAGTCAAGGACACAGGAACTCACATATCAATTAATTCTATGGACATCACTAAGGGTGAAACAATTAATCAAATTAATTGATTTAATATTATAATCTAGTTTCGATAAAGTTATCAGACCAAACCAAACTGACAATAGCAAATCTGCATCGCGTTATGAGCTTGTAGATCAGCTCACTGTGGTACAGAAAGTATAAAACACGGCTTAAGTGGTTAATCTCACTAATCAATTTAGCTTATTATAAAACTCAATTCGAAAAACTTTCTTATTGATTTGATGATATTGTAAATTAATTTAAAAAAATTACTTAAAGAAGTATCTAATTGATATAGTCACTAAGAAGATAGATAGTTGCAGTTCTAGACGACACAGTGGACTCCGACTGTCCATAACTTGACTCATATATTGGCCTATACCTACAGTATCTCCTGTCTCACCAGTATGGAGCCATTACCTTTGAGCTTTTTATTAAGCTACTTGATCTCGTCAGACTCCAGTGCTGTGAAATCACTTTAGGGCCATAATCTCTGCAGTCAGGTAGAAACCTTGTATCTCTATATTTCAACGTAATATGTTATTTCTTTGTGAATTCATGTTGTACTTCGTACAAGAGTCTCGCACAAAAATTGTGACAATAGCAGATACTGTACAAGCTCACAACGTGTGACTGTTTTAAAAATAATAATTAAAAAGGAACGGTTGGACTGTAGGCCTATAGGTTTCCGGTTTCCATCTGACAGCAAGGATATACTGTAAAACACACCTTGAAACTACAGGACAGCTCAACCTTTGGCTGTACTTTTAGTTAACTTTCTCAAAACATTTGTTATTACAGCTGAGTAGGCCTATTAGGCTACATCGGCTTAAGCCAGCTGTCTTTAATATGAGAGACTTATTACTAATACAGTATGTTGGCATTTTATGTCACAGGCTCACAGCCTATAGTATTGTTCACTGAGCAAAACATTTGACAGTTTGATTCAATTGTGAAGTTTAAAGTGTTTATCTTTTTGTTTCTATTTACCTGGGACCCAGTTATCTCTGTATGATATTCATGGACAATAATATGTTTAGTTGTTTATTCCTGGAACTTCTTGGGTGGCACTTACAGTTGCACCCTCAGTGCTTTGGGTGCAACTATTAATTGACACAATAATACATGCTACTTTATCCCTAATCCACTGGAAAATCTATTTGTCAGACAAGGTCAAGGAGAAATGTAAAGGGAAAATATCTATACAGTAGGTTTTGCATTACACCTTAACTTTTTTCACAGAGAATAATACAGTAGTACACACGCACGCACGCACGCACGCACACACGCACACACGCACACACACACGCACACACGCACACACACACACACACACACACACACACACACACACACACACACACACACACACATATATATGGCTATACAAATCTTAGCAATACATGCTCGAGTGCAACAGAATAACATACAGGTTATCTGTTAGTCAATACTAGTCATCACAAAACCCACATCCTCCACAGCACATGATGGGACACGAAGATATTATAGGCTACACTCTTCTGATGAAACTATCTGTCAAGTCAGGTGTTGTCACCACCTTCCCCACACAACATAGGAGTTGGCAGCAGTGATGACCGGGACTAGGAGCACAACTCAATTGAGGAGAGGGAAAGCGTTGCTTAACGTTCAACTCGAGCAAAAAAGCACCCAGCTGAGCCTGAGCTGATTAGACAAACTCATTGGCTCTTTTTCGTTCCTTTATTCTCATGCACTGGACAACTCGCAGCACCAAATTCGAACGTTTTGCAGGCAAAGTTCAGTAACCATTATCAGCAGCTGTCAAACAGGCTATGAAAATCTGAAACATGGTTCTTACTTTGTCCCTCGAATTTCCGGATGATGGTATCCAGGAAGGTGTTTTGAGGCGCCACGTGTCCCCGTCTCACCGGCATGGTTCTTCAGACCCGGTTCGGTCAGTCCGTCCTCGCAGTGAGTTTAACCCAATTCTATCTGTCTGTCTCTCTAAAACTTTGGGTGTAAAACCGGTGTGACTTTTGAAATGGCTGGAGAAACCACAGCCATATTGTTCGCCAAGGAGTATTTACCCCACACACGTCTCTAATTCTGATAACAAAAGTTGTCCAGACTTCGTCTCCATCATGTCTCTACAGCTGTGGGCTCCGTTGCCTCCTCCGCCTCCTCCTTTTCTCAGGACAGAAGCATCCATCAACGAAGATAACCCAGCCCATATTCACAATACTCCTCCCTGATTGGTTCAAGCCAACAGGTACCTATGGCTGCTGTTCTATTCTGCAACTGATGCTATTTGTGCGTTTGTTTTTTGTTTGAATGTATGAATCAATAGTATCCATGAATCTGATCAGAAACAAGAAAACAGCACATTTTATTTTATTTTGTTATTAAAAACGGTGGTGCAGCCAGGGCTGCAGGGTGCAGGCAGACCTACAGCCTAGCAAACATGGGTTCTTCTAAAATGCCATGGCTCTCTCACAAATAGGCATAGGCCTACATAAAAACAAATTGAGCTTAAAATCTGCAATTATTATATGATGACAGGGATGTTTGCTAAAGAAGGATAAAACGTACATTTTAGGCTATACAAAACTCTCAGACAGACAGTAACACCTGCTGGTGTAATTTAGTAGCGATAGGAGACGCGGGGGAGCGTGATGTGTGAGAGTGAGAGAGGGATAGAGAGAGACATCTACATTTGGCACCTAGAGTAGGCCTATGATAAAGGTTATTGTGTGACATTGCCAGCACTGTCTATCATGCATTTGCATTGGGTCTTATTTCCATAAAAATAGAAAATAAATGTGTAGCCTGACTACTGTAGTAGCCTTTTAATTGATTGCAGTATTGTATGGGTACTAAATATGTATCAACATAGTTTTGAACTGTTATGTTGTAGCTATAATTCTGTCCTATACTGCCATCAGGTGGGGAAATGGTAGAACTGCACTCACAACCGAGAAGAATTTATTAGAAGGTTGCATAGGCCAGGAAAAGTAGTTTCATGGCGGTACAAGGAAACCCTAGTTAGATTTTAGGCTTATTTAGACAGGAACCCTTTAACAGAACAAAGGAACATTTACACCAGACTAGTCACAACCAGTGTGGAAAGTAATGTACATTTACTCATAAAGTAACTGAGTACATTTACTCATAAAGTAATATATTTACTCAAGTGCTGTAATTAGGTTCAAATTTTAGATACTTTTTACTTACTGGAGTATTTCCAGAGAGAGAGAGAGAGGGAGCGAGCGAGAGAGAGAGAGAGAGAGAGAGAGAGAGAGAGAGAGAGAGAGAGAGAGAGAGAGAGAGAGAGAGAGAGAGAGAGAGAGACTGTTCTCATGTTTCCCAGTGTTGTGTTGTGCATTGGGTCATTTGATCTACCGTTAATTTTCACAGAAGAGAAGAGAAGAGAAGAGAAGAGAAGAGAAGAGAAGAGAAGAGAAGAGAAGAGAGGAGAGGGATTGTATACTCAGGACAAAACAAAAGGTAGGGAGAAATGTGAAAACACACACACACACACACACACACACACACACACACACACACACACACACACACACACACACACACACACACACACACACACACACACAGACACACACAAAATATAGGCTATGCTTGTGTAAGCAACATTTGTGAAATCCAACATTATTGTGTGGGGAAATAATTGGAATAATAACGGAATTGGCTTATATTCATGTCTACCTTATGGCCTTTTGTGCTGTAAAGTTAATGTCCTTTGAAACTTAATCTGAGTTTGTTAACCTTGTTTAGGCACGGAGGAACAAAGGAGGCGAGGAGTGTCAAGGTATATTCAGGGGTCACCGATATGTCCGTACACGGACAAATGTGTCCGTGGCAATTGGTCTTGTCCGTTGCAAAGCTTAGATTTTCTTTTTTACACACCATTATAATGTTCTTACTTCTTTTTTTTTTTTATATAATTTCTTTATTGCTTTTTGACATGAATACATACAGCAATTGTAGTTTGTAGGGTGTCAAGAAGTTTTTTTTTTTTTTTTTTCCCCTGTGCACTTTCAACATACAACATACAACATATTACAAACAATACAAACATCTACAGCTTACATTGCAAAGATTATTATTATTTTTTTCATTTCATTCCCTCTCATTTACCCTTGTTATCCCTCCTGGCACATCCCCTGTGGCGCAGATATGGTGTATATGCACATGGAAACAAACAAAACCAGATAATAAAAATAATAATAATTAAAGTTAAAGTGTGCTATGACCTTAGCTTGGAGCTTGTCCCTGTGTCAGAGCTGGCAGCTGTAATGTCTTTAATTTAGTTATATATTCAATCATAGGACCCCACACCAGATCAAATTTCTTCGGTGATCCCCTTAAATTGAATTTGATTTTCTCCAAGTTTAGATACATCATGAGATCTTTAAGCCATATCGATGCTTTAGGGGCCAGAGATGATTTCCACTCCAATAGAATCCTCCTTCTTGCTAATAGAGAGGCAAATGCAAGACATTGCTTTATTCCACTTCCTCTAATTTGGTGATCAACTACAACTCCAAACAGCGCCAACTCTGCACCCGGTGACAGCTCTACGTTCCAAGCTTCTGTTAGGTGTTTAAAAATATTAGACCAGTAGCCACGTAAGCGAGGACATGACCAGAACATGTGTGTCATGTTCGCTGGGGACATATGACATCTATTACAAGAGTCTGTGACTCTAGGATATATTTTAGATAATTTAAAATTAGTAAAGTAAATGCGATGCACAACTTTAAATTGTATTAAGTTCAGCCTAGAGCAAGAAGTGCTATCATTCACTCTCAATAGAGTATCCTTCCAAACATTATCATCTATAACCCCTCCCAGTTCGTTTTCCCAGTCTTTTTTGATTTTATCCAAAGATATTTCTGTATGTATAGAAATAGAACTATAAATCTTTGAGATTAGCCCTTTTACAATTTTAGCAATGTCCAATATTGTGTCAATTAGCGAGTTAGGGATCGCATTTGGGAAGGAAGTATTATATGTTTGAACAAAATCACGAACCTGGAAGTACCGGAATAAATGAGATCTTGGAAGGTTAAACTTTTCACACAATTCGCTGAAGCTACAAAATATGTTATCTCTGTACAAATCCCTTAACTTAACTAACCCTGCTCTCTGCCACAAGGCATAGGCTGCATCATTGTTGGGAGGGAGAAAAAGGTGGTTGTTCTGAATAGGGCTATGATTGGATAATCCTGTGAGATCTAGGGTAGCTCTAAATTGAGACCAGATTCTCAACGTCGAGACAACAATTGGGTTGGCTGAGAATTGTTTAGGATGAATTGGCAATTTGGAAGTGAGTAATGCTAAAAGTGATGTGGATGGACATGAGTTGGCTTCAAGTACACACCAATCCAATGTAGGTTCCTGTATCCAGAGTAACATTTTGTGCATATTAGCTGCCCAATAATAATTTCTGAGGTTAGGGAGTGCCAAACCACCTTCCGAGCTGTGTCTCTGTAGGAACTCTTTCTTTATTCTAGGAGGTTTTCCTTTCCATAGAAATGCAGAGATTAATTTATCTACCATTACAAAAAAAGATTTGGGTAAAAAAATTGGTAGGCTTTGAAAAAGGTACAAAAAACGTGGTAGCACATTCATTTTTATGCAATTTACTCTCCCTGCAAGGGTTATATGTAAGCTATTCCAACGTTCCAAGTCCACCTTAAGCTTGTCAATTAACGGTGGGTAATTATTTTTATAGAGGTCAGATGGTTTACCACAAATATTCACACCTAAATATTTAAAGTAGTTTTTAGAAATTTTAAAAGGGAGAGAGGTTACTGGGATTTGGAGGGCCAAATTATTTATCGGAAAACATTCACTCTTTGAGAGATTCAGTTTGTAACCTGAAAAAGAACCAAATCTGTTCAGCAGTTCCACCGTCTGGGGTATAACCGCTAACGGATCAGATATGAATAGTAATAGATCATCTGCATATAAGGACAGGGTATGTACTGTGCCTCCTCTAAGTATCCCTCGCGTGAAACGGGCAGATTTAAGTGCCATAGATAGCGTTTCCACCGCGGCGGCGAAGAGCATGGGTGACAAGTTGCAACCTTGGCGTGTCCCTCTGCCGAGTGTAAAATACTGGGACCTCGTATCATTAGTGTTTATTGATGCCCTAGGAGAAGAGTATAAAAGCTGTATCCAAGATATAAATTTAGAGCCTATACGATACCTTTTCAGGGTCTCAAATAGGTACCCCCATTCGAGCCTATCGAAGGCTTTCTCGGCATCCAAAGAGACAACCACTTCTGGTGTCACAGTGGATGCCGGAGAGAGAATGATGTTAAGTAGGCGACGAATATTGGAAAAGGAGTAACGGTTCTTCATGAACCCATTTTGATCTGATGATATGATATTTGGCATAACAGGTTCAAAGCGTAATGCTAAGGTTTTAGCTAAGATTTTATAGTCTGCATTCAGCAGAGAGATAGGGCGGTATGAGCCACACTCAGTGTGGTCCTTACCTTGTTTAGGCAGCAATATTATAGAGGCCTCCGTAAGGGTCTGGGGTAATATGCCCCGGTCCAGAGAGTCATTAAACATTTTTAATAAAAGAGGAGCTAATTTATCAATAAATTTCTTATAAAAATCAATTGGATACCCATCTGGACCAGGGGCTTTCCCACTTTGAGTTAATTTAATTGAATCTACTATTTCCCTTATATTTAATGGTTGGTCCAACCAATAATGTTCTTACTTCTTATATTGATCATAACCCAATTACTGAATGTCAAGTCTCCAGGTTTTCTTCAGAATATGTATGATACTGATTTACTATGAACGACTCTATGTATGGCACATAATAGGCCTACAGTATATGAGTCCACTACTGGTCCAGTGGTCCTAGTCGTTCTCAAACTTTGGACCATCATAAATGGAACCATTCGTACACTCTCAGAGTTACAGACCTGTCATGGTCATTCAGGACTAGCTCTTTATGACTTTCTGGTACTTGCGTGCTCTGCTGGCGCAAGTAAAGCCAAAGATGTCCACCACAAGCCAACATGGCGATGACCCCTATATGAATGTCTGTCTTTGTCTGTTTGTCCCATGCTTTCTCTAAATATTCGGCGAATATCTTGTTTTCAAAAATCCAACTAAGTATCTCTGCGTCTCTAGTTTTTCTAGGTTTTTACACCTATTACATTTTTGTTGACGTAGCTTATGACACAAGGGGCAGTAGAACATAAAGAGGAACTCATTCTCAATATCATTTATGTTACAATAAATGCAAATATTTAAAAAGAAGTATGGCCATCTACGTCATTTTTGCTATCATGCAATTTCAGCGAGAGAGAGAGAGAGAGAGCGAGAGAGAGAGAGACAGACAGACAGACAGACAGACAGACAGACAGACAGACAGACAGACAGACAGACAGACTGACTGACTGACTGACTGACTGACTGACTGACTGACTGACTGACTGACTGACTGACTGACTGACTGACTGACTGACTGACTGACTGACTGACTGACTGACTGACTGACTGACTGACTGACAGACAGACAGACATACATACATGTATATATGTACAATATTATTTATAATATGTGTGTATGTCCATCTAGATGAGGACTCTGATGACCACCCAGTACCAGAACTGCTACAGGGAGCAGATCCACAAGGAGAAGATGAGTCGTCTGCTCTGGAAGAGCCGCTACTCTAAAGACTATCCCACCTGCTTCATCCCCAGACATCAGAGCTCCAGACTGCTGCCCCCCAGACCCCCTGCTGACACCTGGTAGGAGACAGGTTATCCATTAGATCAGGACTGGGCAACCCTCAGAACGGTGCCCACATTGGCCCAAGGGAGGGTGATACTGGCACACACTGGTATGAGTGTGAGAGTTCTTTTTATTTTTATTAAATATTCAAAAAATGTTTAGTCAGTTAAATTAAGTCCCCTCACATCTATATACAAATTGCATTCATCACATAATTCTACATTCATTCAAACTCTGGGAATTGGTGGGTTATGGCTAATGAGTCCAATGATCATTACATACGTCCTGTTGTGAAAGAAAAAGAAAATAAAGAGTGTTATGTATAGCCTATAGGCCCTATATGGACAATCGAAATCTGTTGGAAATATGTGTTTGATGTGATGTAATAATTAAACTTAATGTTGATATGGCACACTGACTATCAAGAGAATGAAAACATGGTACTTTATGTCAGAATGGTTGCCGACCCTTGCGTTAGATGGTTAGAGAAATGGTTCATAAAGACCCTATTGATTGATTGTTTGATTGATTGAATAGTTTATTAACAAGTTTAACAGATCTACTCTTCTGTCCAATGTCCATCTGACCCCCACCCCCCATCCAGGAGTGTCTTGCCTCCTGTCGCCATGGCAACAGAGACCAAGACTCCTCCCCCTGTTACCAAGGCAACAGCGAAGCAGGAAGCCCACCTGACTCCTCCTCCTGTTGCTGCAGCGGAGGGGCGGAGCCTCACTGAGGTTCCACTGATGAGACCAGTGTCTCCCCCTAGTGTCCACATCCTCTACCATGTAAATATCCTCCTAGCAACCATATCCTGTACCATGTAAATATCCTCCTAGCAACCATATCCTTTACCATGTAAATATCCTCCTAGCAACCATATCCTGTACCATGTAAATATCCTCTTAGCAACCATATCCTGTACCATGTAAATATCCTCCTAGCAACCATATCCTCTACCATGTAAATATCCCCTAGCAACCATATCCTCTACCATGTAAATATCCCCTAGCAACCATATCCTCTACCATGTAAATATCCCCTAGCAACCATATCCTCTACCATGTAAATATCCCCTAGCAACCATATCCTCTACCATGTAAATATCCTCCTAGCAACCATATCCTCTACCATGTAAATATCCCCTAGCAACCATATCCTGTACCATGAGAATATCCTCCTAGCAACCATATCCTCTACCATGTAAATATCTTCCTAGCAACCATATCCTCTACCATGTAAATATCCCATAGTGTACCATGTAAATATCCTCCTAGCAACCATATCCAGTACCATGTAAATATCCCCTAGCAACCATATCCTCTACCATGTAAATATCCTCCTAGCAACCATATCCAGTACCATGTAAATATCCCCTACCAACCATATCCTGTACCATGTAAATATCCCCTAGCAACCATATCCAATACCATGTAAATATCCCCTAGCAACCATATCCAATACCATGTAAATATCCCCTAGCAACCATATCCTGTACCATGTAAATATCCCCTAGCAACCATATCCTGTACCATGTAAATATCCCATAGTGTACCATGTAAATATCCTCCTAGCAACCATATCCACTACCATGTCTGTCTGTCTGTCTGTCTGTCTGTCTGTCTGTCTGTCTGTCTGTCTACCCCGTCTGTCAACTAATCTCCCATTGCCTGGCAGGGGAAGGGGCGGAGCCAGTACCTCCAGAGGCGGGACCAAAAACGACCAGAGGAGAAATATGACTTCCCTCTGATCTCTTCCTGGGAATATGGATGGAAACTAGGTAGGATAATAATAAATATAAAGTAGATTTGGAGCAGTGATAGCTGCTTCCTACTTTTGATTTAGTGTGTCCCTGTGTCTCTATGTCCCTATGGACCTCATTTATCAAAAAACTGCCAACCCAAACTGCCAAAAACGGATCAGTGGCAGGCCTGGGTGAGTGGCACTGTTGAGCAGCCAAGACACACACACACACACACGCACGCACGCACGCACGCACGCACGCACGCACGCACGCACGCACGCACGCACACACACACACACACACACACACACACACACACACACACACACACACACAGGGTATAGCTGCTCAAATGCGCCACTCCACTTCAAACTGATGGGTTTGATTTTTTTCTCTCTGTCCCGCATGATACTGATAAACTTCGATCATCCAATCCACCAAACAAGTCATTAGCAACAGCGAAATTATCGGTTTACTTTTGGCATTTAATTATTCATGGGCGCAACTCAGCTAATAGTCTCTGTTCCTATGTTTTGCTCTGTGTTTAAATTGTTATGTGTCTGTGAGAACATCTAGCTGAATATTGTTATTATATTGGTGTATGTGTGTGTGTGTGTGTGTGTGTGTGTGTGTGTGTGTGTGTGTGTGTGTGTGTGTGTGCGCGCGCGCTGTGCGTGTGGTGTGCGTGACTGTGTGTGTGTATAGGTGATTATGGTGTCAACTACAGATCTCCATTAAGTGGAAAGTCGTCCGTTGTGAAGAACACGTTTTACGCTAAGAATGGAATCTTCAACTTTCCCTCAGCTACTGACACCCTGTCTGTCTGACTGTCTCTCGGCCTGGACTGTATCCCGGCCTGTCTCACTGGGCTAACCTGGCATCACCAGACTATTCACCTCTGAATAAAGCCTGGTATTCGTTCTATAACTAGCCGTGTGATCCGATTTAGATAGTTAGATAGTTTATTCTCACTAGTCAAGCTAAAAGATGAAGTCCTGACGTCATGCCACTAGAAGGCGCTATTTCCCCGGTTCCGGAATCTTAGATCTTAAATAACAATGGGAACCCGGGTAATAGCACCATCTAGTGGCTTTAAGGTTCTTCGGATTTTTGTTGTCTCATCTTTATCTCTTTGTTTGTATTATCATATGATTGTCTTTCCTTCATTATATAATAACACAGTGATAAGGTTACTTATATTGTTGTCTCTTTACCGTAATCTCTTTCATTATACTAAAAATGAATTCATCTACTGCCTCACTAAGTTGCAATATATTGTTTATTGTGCTTCCTTGGTCTCAGAAAGTATAGTTTGTCATATTTCTTTCTTTTCTGTGCTGTGTGTTGTGTTGTGTTGGGAAAAAATGATGGTATTTTGGGAAGGGTAACAATTTTCAACAATGTTCAACCTCTCCAAAGGTTATGTAAAAGGTCCTGTATTAAATTATAATTATTATAATATCCCGTATTTTAAGCTTAAACTACGTGTAGGATGTACACACTTTTCCTAAATAATAATAACTAGACCTTACCCGTTCGAATATATGTGCTGCAAACTCTCCTTTCTTTTCTTTTTGTTGTGGAATGATTCCGCCCTCTACTGGGCTGTATTGGTCACTGCATTTTGTGACTGAGTGACTGAGTGACTGACCTCATCTCTAAAATTATATGTAGGATAAACAAGTGTTCAAACCAATTCAGAAGTTCCTCTCCACTTAAATGGCATTTCCTTTTCTTCTTCTTTTTTTTTTTTACCGTAAGCTATTTAGAAGTTTGGCTGCTTATTAGTATGTTTCAACAAATCACTGACTATATAATAATTTTTGACTGATTTGTTTGAATAACAAATATATTATCACAGAACTATATTTATTATTTTCATTAAATAGTTTATTGTAAAATCAACATTTCATTTCAATATGTATTAAAAAATCCCATGAAATATACAAACCAAAAAGACAGTAAAATCACCAAATGTTTACAAAAGGACATAACTATATACAATATTACCATACAAAAACAGCAATTTCTTGTAAAATGTATTAAATGCACAAACACGTCAACAGAACATCAGTTTTAACATGATGGCTTTTTTCACAAATACAAAGACTGTAATGTATGAATGGTCTGAGCAGTGGTACCATTTACACATAATGGTGAGAAAAAGAACAGTCACTCACAAGTCAAAGATGTAAAGTTTACAATATATGACTTTGTGAATAAATAATGTACAAAGCCCTTATCAGGTGTCACAGTATGTTTTGTATACAGTACATTATATCACATTCTTGTAAATAATCTGCAAACATTGTACAGTATACTTACTTTTAGATCTGTGTATACTGTATTTCAGTCAAAGAGAGCTCCAGACTGCATTTTGATTGTGAAGGAAGTCAAACGAACCCGGGACCTTCCAGCTCAGCTGTGAGGCTACAGCGCTACAGACTGCGCCACCGTGCCCCCAACCATACAATGATTAAGCATCATTTGGCTTGATGGTACAAGTTCAAGTCAAATACAGTATTTTCAGTCCTACAATAACATATTGGTTTGGCTTTCCAGTAACAGGATGGCACTGTTGTCAAGTCCTCTTTTTATCATTTCTACATTGATATGAATGAGCAAGTGTCATCCTGTCTCTCTCTCAGTCAATGAGAAGTAAAACCTTTGCAACTATTCTTCAAGTTGTAAATTATGCAGGACTAAACACAGTAGTTAAAGGATACAGTGGGATGCTAGTTCAAGTAACGCATCTCACTTTGTCTCTTCCAATGACCATTCTTCCGTAATCAGTGCTTGTTCCAATTAACTACAGTTGCACAGTGTCTCGACAAGATAAACACAAGCCCTGTTCTTGCTACATGGAACATACTGAATGTAAACACTTCCATGGCAAGGGAGGAAAACAGAGTAGTGGACGGGATGTCACCGACAGTGAAGACTAGTGCATACAAATGCATGCACAGGGGCCAGCTTCACCAACTCAGGAATAAGATGATCAACTAGATCAACTAGATCAGAGACTGGCATGGTGATGTGTGAGGTGCTGAAGATGGGAACCATCAGTCAATGGCTAGGTTTTCCCAGAATTCTGTGCAGTTCTGGGGACATTAGGAAGGGTTTTTCTGTGCTACCATCGTTTCTCTCCAAGTCTTCACCTGATGGGTTGCAGGAATGGAGGGAGAGGATGGATGGATGGATGGATGGATGGATGGATGGATGGATTTATGGATGACAAAGGGGGTGGCAGATTGAGGGAGTTCAGAGAAAATGTAAAAATGGGACAATGGAAAGAGAAAAACAGAAATTGATTATGGATTATGCTGTTATATAATGAGGCCATTCAGCTTTATATCAAAGAAAAGTTAGAATAGAATAGAATATTAGACCTTCCTTGTACAGAGCTCTGAAAGGTAAATGCATAATTGTAGACGACAACTCTATAAAGTATCACTATAATGTTAGTAGTGCTGATACAATTTGATATATATTCTGGGTTAAATTATTAAATTAAAATAATTAAAATAATTAAATTATAATTAATAGGCCTTCATATTTAAATGTGCGACCACGCAAGTGTGTGCATATGCCATAGCGAGTGACGCAGCACCCCCAGAGCTAAATAACAGACCCACAAGTAAGGTGTGAAAAGATGTTCTATTCACAAAGTCTCCCTCATTATCTGTGATATACTGTATATGATCAAGAATCCATATGGATATTGGAAAATAAATGACACATTAAAACAAAAGTTCTATTTTGGAGGAATGATCGATTCGAGAGGCTATCAAGTGTGATTATTTTAAGCTTTATATTTCCTTATTAAAGTTTTGTGGGTCTGAAAAATGTAAAATCCTAGAATGAGGTGGTAATGTGGGAGACATATCAGAAGTTTTGTATTGGTTATTACGATTATGATGATAAATCCTAATTTCTCGAATATTGTCTCAATAGAGTCCCACTGTTACTGTATACTACTGGTACAACAGAAACTGTTACAGGATGCATTTCTGACATAGTTACATTGACATTTTACTTACAGAAGCAGAGAAACAGGGTGTCCACACACATAGCGTACACGCTGAAGAAGCCATGGGCGATCAGATAAGAACCTATCACCACCGTCTGGTGCAGAGAATACAATAGTTAGAGCTGTCTTAACCTACAGAGCTAAAGTGTAAACTGTATGTGTGTGTGAGCGACGGTGTTTCTGACCAGTAGGGGGACCCAGTAATAGTTAAGAGTTGGTACTTCCTCCTGAAAGGCAGGAATCTTCTTGGTGAAGAAGAAGAATGCCACCGCACCTACAAACAGGCACATGCAGAGAATGTTAGATAGGCAGGGTCTGGAATTTCTAAAAGTGCCTTTTGGTGAAAAGTGTTGCAGCGCAGCGCGTTGTGAGCTTGGAGGTCGGCTATTTTCAGTATTTGATACCACACTAAACTAAAAGGCAATACTGGAGATGTGGCATACAGATTTCTACACAGTGTGAGGGCAATTCTTTCAACATAAGATGCTGCATTCAAGTTCAGGAGAGTTTAGACAAGGCAATTCTCTTGAATGCTGCCTTCACGTATGGCATGGAAAAAGGGCATTTGCATTTCTTTCACCATAGTAAAAACTGCATACATGGTCTGGAGAGGGCACGTTTTACAGACGGATAAAGGTGCAGGGGCTCAAGCCCCCTTTGATGTCTATGTGTGCACGTGCCTGCCTACAAAACACTCAGTAACATACATTACACACACATCTGTTGTAACAAACCCATACCTCGCATATATTGTACATGCAAAAGTATCACAAACCTGCTCCATTTCATGTAAAACAACATTAAAGGGGTAGTTCACCCAAGAAATTACTTTATTTCCATCGTTTACTTGGCAAAGTCTTTCAGTCACGGATAGTTTTTGTTTGCAAAATATTCAAAAAGAATAAAAACGTGACGAATGGAATTAACCAGAGACCCTATCTAACAACAGAAAAACTGCAGTATATCAAAAAAATCGGTTTATAAATATTATAAACAGATGGCAAAAATTCCCCTGGCGTGGCAGGGGGAGAGCGGAAACCAGGACTACAGGTTAGGTAGTTGGCACTGGGTGAGAAAATGGGTTGCAAAACCATGGGATAAAAAAATAAAATAAATAAATGAACAGATGGCAATGGCATCTGGCACGGTGATTGGTTATATTATTGTAACGACCAAACCACACCTATGTATAATGTAACGGGTAGCGGAGGTGTTTTTAGGGATATAGCAGGTGTCCAAAATAGCAACTTTTGCACAGGAATGCCCCTTCCTAGATACTAAATCGCCAAATTGCAAAAATAGGGCCCTATGTCTACTATCATTTGTATAAGGTTCCGTTTTTGAGCGGTGGTTACACCGACTCCTATACGTGGCTGTGTGTGTATGCGTGCGTGTGTGTGTGCGCGTGTCTGTATGTAGCCTGAAGTACCTTTTCTGACCACACATGTTAAGGGAGGGGCGCTGTTGTTCAGGCCAGGCCAGGCACACACACACACACACACACACACACACACACACACACACAGCCCCCCCCCCCCCCCCCCCCCCCACGACCACTGCTCAGTTCACACGGGTGTGATTTTTTAAAATCTTTTAAACACTTCCGGCTCAAACTGCAACAAGCATGAACTAGAAAAAGTGCTCCTCGGAGCACAGGTCTCCGCCAGGTCAGGTTTGATTGATTGATTGAAGGCTTTATTAGAAGTTTGCATAGGAAAATGTACAGATTCATGACGGTACAGTTCACTGGTACAAGGTCTACTAAAAGGAGATCCATGAAAAGACTAAGCTTATTTCAACAGGAAACCATTTAAGTATCTCATATAACATTGAATGACAGACAAATAGAACACAGTACTATGCAGTAGATATGTAAAGAAAAAGGGGAAAAAAAAGAAAAGAAAACAGTAAATCTAAACAAACAGTAAGTAAGTATATACAAGGAATATACAGTAAATCTAAACAGACAGTAAGTATGTACAAAGAATATACAAGTATACAAGTATATACAAGGAAGGGGCAGGGAGGGTAGGGTTGGGCTAGGTTTTTTACCAGTTGCGAACGGCTGCTGCCTGTAAGTGGTTTTTCAGGGCAATTTTAAAGGATGCTAGTGATCCACACTCCTTTATGGCCTTCGGTAAGGCATTCCACATTTTTGTGGTATAGCAGAAGAACGAGTTCGACCCTTTCTTTGAGTTGACTCTGGGTTGAACGTGATCTGTGGCACTGCCTCTGGTGTAGGCTTCATAGGCTTGTTTGACAGCACTGTCATCAGTACAGTCACAGTGCGTCACTACATTAGCGTGTAAATTAATGTTTTTTAATATGATGGATTCATGTTAATGTGCAGTTGCAGACATTTAACAACTTAAAACCTCAATACTTAGAAAACTCTCACTCTGTAATTGGTCTGCTCTTTTTCCCCTCTACACCAAAACTGTTTGCCGATCTAGCAGATCTCCAAGCTCACAACGCGAATGTTGAGCTATTTAACACTTATTTTAACAAACAATTAAACAAATCTTTAAAGATCATTTCATATACCACAGGGACTTACCCACTCCTCCTGCTATTAGTATTTTACCCAGAAACAGCAAGAAGTCTGTCACTCTGTCCAGAACGGCAACTCTGAGGACAACAGAGAGAGTCAGTGAGCTGCAATAATCCCTTTGTACACGCTTCTCACTCCTGCTTGTTGCTTGGGTTCAAGGAGGGACATTGTGAAACACTTCTACAGCATCCAGCCAGTGTTTCTGCTTGTTTATTGAGCCAATACCATTGTGCATGATTTCCAACTACCAACTTCCAAGTTTGGATTTTAATATCGCTTCTATTTAGTTTCCTGAATATTGTGTTTAGTATTCCACTAGGTAAGCAGATACAACTTAAGTTTGGAAAAGTTTGTTCTTAAGGAGTCATGCCTATACACTCCAACATTCTGTTTAGAACATAAACAAAGTAATCATCATATTAAGTTACTGTACACTATGAACTTTGTTTTGTACCTGTATGAGTAATGACAAATAAACCTTCTCCTTCTTGATTCTTGTTTAACACCCCTTACTCTTAAAAGAATACTTATTATAGCCAATTATTGTCAATGTCCTATGTATTGCTGTAGCAGTGTTTAGTACTGCCACCCGTTGTATTCTGACATTCAGTTGTATATGGTTGCATGACGTACTGTATGGACTGCAAAGCAACCTGAGCAAATCACAAACCATAATGGTATGCTATGCTCTTCCTAACTTCTTTTAAATGATTTGTGTTTGTTCTGTGGTCTGAAACTCAATGACAGTATACCTCTGCTGATGAGAACCGTATCTGCAATGCATACGGTATATGAAGGTGCTATTGGTAAGGGTCTGTGAGCAGGAGAACTCCAATTATATCTCTGTCAGAATGACAAAACTCTGTCAGACCGTCCTAATTAATTAATTGGTTTCATAAATTAATAAATTAATTATAGCTGTTCAATAGCTTTATTTCACCATAGTCATGTTTTTACAGTATCGTGGACAAATATTGAATGTGGCTTTAGCCTTACCTGACTACATTTCTCATCAGCAGGAAGAATGCGTCCCTGGCGGATGTACAGAAGTTCTTACCATAGATGGCCACCTAGTAGACAGGAGACAATGGCAATGACACATCATGGTTCACTGAGGAATTACTGAGTGCCTATAAGGCACTCAGAAAGGGAGCTGTACAGAAAAGTACTGTACAAAAACAGTACAGTACAGTAATGTTTAATGAATTTGAATTACGTACAAAGGCTTTCTTAGGTTTAAAGTCCTACAAACTAAAGTATTCATTCAATCAATCAATCAATCAATCAATCAATCAACGATTCTACTACAACAATTCATCACGGAGGAAGCTGCAAGCTATAATCAGTGGTGGACGGTGATTGAGTACTGTATACTTTTTTGTTTTTTTTTCTATCTTTTTTTGCAAGCATATACTGTAACTTTCACTCCGCTCCACATGCCAAAGAGCTGAGAGAGTGCAGTGCCCGTCGTCGAGTCAGTGGGATAAGTGGTTGTTCAGAACCGCTGATCCAACCGATACGGCGACCATATTTGGCATAAACGGAGATCCGGTTGTCCAGAATGCTGATTACCGGTAAACCAATCAGACATTTTCTTTTATTTAAACCAAAAACAAAACAAAACAAAACATAGCAATACTAACACTACTATCACTATCTGCATACTACTACATACATATATGTAGTACGTACTATACTGTATACTGTAAATCATACTCTGACAGTAATGCATAGAAAAACACACCATGATGTAGGCATTTCGGTTCATATAGCGGATGAATCGTTCCAGACACCAGAAGCAGCACTTTAGACAACATAGTATGAACGTGGCTCCTGCGTTGTTGGCTCCTGGATACGAGCACACGCACACATACATGCGCACACATGCACACGCACACACAAACACACACAAAAGCTCTTGAGCAAAATAGTGGAAGTGGTTGGATATAGGACTATTAATCAGAACTTCACGCAATGCAGGCAAAACATACACGCATACTGTATGTATACAGAATATATCAAATAACCCTGGGTGAGGTAAAAGAACAGAGAGTGTTATAAGCTGTATTGTATCAGCCCTAGGGCCACGACATCATATGGCTGAAACACGCTTTCTATGAATGGTGTCTTAGAATTCACAGCTACAGTAGCAGACACTGGAGTTTATCCCAGCACAAAGGAACCGAGGAACAGAGCAGAAAACAGCCTTTGATGGTTCACAGACGGTCTGTGTGCCAACCAGGACAAGCTTGCCAGCAGCACCTGCCATGTGCTCAGCCAACTCACTTTCCACACTGTTGGGAATCCATTTCATCCACTGGGAAGGTCCTTGTTAAAGTTTTTATCAAATGTTTTTTTTTTGTTGTCTTGTTCAGTATATGAGGCTATGGTTACACAAAGGATCATCTAGCATTTGTTGCATTCGCACGCACGCACGCACGCACGCACGCACGCACACACACACACACACACACACACACACACACACACACACACACACACACACACACACACACACACACACACACACACACACACACAGGTTTCTGCACTGTACAGTATGTGTACGTGCAGCTAGGTGCTGTGTGCGTGTGGGTGCATGTGTGCATGTGTGCATGTGCGTGTGTCAGTGCAAACCTCTCAGTTTCTGCTCCACGTATTCCAGTACTATTCGGACCATTTGGACCAGTGACAAAACCAGCGCTCCGAATGCCAGTGAGCCTGTGTGGTACCTGCAGAGAGACAGACACATCAACTGTTCAACAATCTGTTGCACACATTCAACCCTACATACCGTACATTTTGATCATTGGTTAGATATCTTGGTAACAAATGTATGTTTTGGGGGATTTCTTTGACAAAAAGTTTTTGCCCAAAAATGACTGGCCAGTCTGAATGTTCTTCAGTGCAAATATTGTGCTAATGTGAATCTTTAAATGCCATTATGTTGGGTTGTCACTGCACCATATGACAAAATAACATTCAAAGTAAGATATGAACCTCATATGCATTACTATTACTACTACCATACAGCCTTATACCAGGGGTCTTCAACGTTTTCAGTCCAAGGACCCCTTAGTTGAGAGAGAGATGAAGCAGGGAACCCCACAACTTTTTCATAGATTCAATATAGTTTCATCGTTTGACAGCGCAATTATCAGTGTATTTAGGATTCATGTCAATTTGTGTTTTCAGATATTTAACCACTTGACCGTGAATACTTAATAAATTTGACCTTTCACTCTGTACTTGGTCTGCTCTTTTTCCCTCTACACCAAAACTCTTTACCAAAAATAGCCGATCTACAAGCTCACGAAAGTTCTCAGAATATGTACAATAGGGTTCAAGTGCATGCATATAAAAAAGGGATAAAAGTCACAAAAAGATTTGGAGGACCCCCTGTAGTAACTCTGAGGACCCCCTAGGGGTCCCGGACCCCCTGTTGAAGACCCTTGCCTTATACTAATACTACCTTGGTGTTACCTTATTGCCCTGCTAAAGGAAGAGAACAGTGGGCATGGTGGGATGTCCTGAGGCTTCCTCCTGGCCCAGTAGTAGCTTGCGAAGGCTCCAGCCAGGGTGCACTGCTCCAGGGCCAGGCTGAAGTTCACCAGCCACAGGAACACCAGGAGGTTGGACAGCTGCAGCAGGAACAGGTATCGATGGAAGGGCGTCTCGCCACCATAGAAGGCGAACATACACTGCGACCCTGAGCACGAGAGTGTGTTTCGTATGCCACTGCTGTTGAAAGTCTGAGAGAGGTCGAGAGGGCAGTGGCGTCAGTTCAGCAAAAGCTAGGGTATGGCAAAGATGGGAGTCCTCATGGAAAAGAGGCATTACATTTTGTATAACACGGTTCTATTGTGAAAATAGCAGATCTGCTGCGAGGCGGTGTGAGCATGTAGATCGGCTATTTTCACAATGTCTGAAAAAAACGAGTTTTGTCAGTTTTTTACACAGGTTTCTAGGCCTAGGGTTTCTTGGGCTGGATATGGCAGCCTGGAACGGTTGTTCAAGTGCAGCTAAACTTGGCATGTTAGTAAACGTGCCACAATTAACAGTAATGCATTGCACCTGTGCAGCTGACCTGCAGAACCTGGGAATATACCATTCTGTCAAGATGGGGAGAATACAAGTGTGGAGAATATAATTATAACACCTTGTTAAAGTGACCATTATGTTAAATGTTGCATTTGTAGTTATTTTACTGTAGTTTAATAACATAATAACAGATAGACAAAGAGACATTCATGGATTTATATGTAAAAGTAACTTTTATTGTCCCCCTGGACCTAGGGTATGGCAGCTGCATACCCCTGCCATACCCAATTGACGCCCCTGCAAGAGGGGTTCATTCACAGACATGGTTCTGAACACTGGGAAAGCACAAGATGTCTGATATCGTCATTGTCAGGTGGAGGAAACCTTGTATGTCCAAAACCGTTCGTTTTTATCGCGGTGCGAGGCGTTGTGTGCTTGTAGATCGGCTGTTTTCCACTACTTTTGTGCGACGGCCTTGTCTGATGAAGCAGGGCTTTACTTCACGAAAAAACATACTAATTTGAAACTTGGAGATACAAGTTTTCTGCCCAACAGCAACGATATACAGTAATGAAAGGTACCTCAGGGTTGCACGTTCTGTTGGCATAGGAGCAGTTAGGTTCAGGAGACATCACCTTGTACACAGCCTCCCCTGATGATGCAAGGTAACTGGTTCATGCAATCCTGGTTAAGGTATGATACTGCTATGGCCATGGAAATTAAGTCTGATAAAGTGGATGTGCGATATTTTCATATATTATATTATATTATTATGAAAACAGATAAAACATTAAAAAAGGTAAACATTTTCTGCCCTACAGCAACGTTATATTACGTATGTGTCTACAGACAATAGACAAATTACGATTCCAACACAACGTATGTAGTGTTTCCTTTGCCTGGTGGGGAGGATACACAGCAGTAACTGCCCAGTAAGAGAGACACACAGCTAGCAAGAAGAAGGTGAACACCGGATAGAACAGGCTGGACATGATGTAGCTAATGGCTCTGTAAAAGACATCAAACAACAAAGTTAAACAACAACTCATCTCTCACTTGAAGTTGTAATAGTAATTTTTAGGCTAGAATAAGACATTATTCACATATGAAATGTGACATTAGATCCATAACAAAAACAAAACAACAAATGGTATGATTTAAAATATATTTAATAATAAAAATAACAATAGAAATGTAATAATACGGATGTCAGTGAGAACTTATATTAACTTAGAATAGAATTTATTTTGCAGACTATCTTTTGTTCTTGCTTTTAATAAAGCTACTTCAGTATAGGTCACATATTCAACTATACTGTCCAAAAAACTAAATGGCCATTAAATTAATTAGGGCAGGTGGATGCGGTCATCCAAAAATAAATCCCTCATAATATGGGGTTGTGATATAAAAATCAAACCTCGGTTCGAAGTGGAGCGGTGAATTTGAGCAGCTGTACCCTATGTGAGTGAGTGAGTGAGTGAGTGTAAACTGTGCCTGTGAGTGAGTGGTGAGTGTGCCTGGCCTGCACAAAACAGCGCCCCTCCTTTAACTAGTGTGTTGTGTGTGGCCACTCAAGGTATTGCCCAGGCTACGGACAGGGCCAGCCAGCCACCCAGCCAGCCACCCAGCCAGCCAGCCAGCCAGCCACATACCCACGGATATACCTGTTCATTGGGAGCGCTTTCACCGCTCCAAAAAGGTTTGAGAACTCCTGCCATATATGATCCACTATGTGTTGTGCACATGCAGGCTCTAGCAAATGGCCCATGGTTTAGGATCAAAGGGTAAGTTGTGTTCCTTACATGCTAGCCTCCCTGAGCAGGGTGATGGCCACATGGACCCTCCTCCTTAGAAAGAGCAACATCAAAATGATGGAAGCTTCTGTCACCCCTAAAGACACCACTGAGAAAGAGAGAGAGAGATAGAGAGAGAGAGAGAGAGAGAGAGAGAGAGAGAGAGAGAGAGAGAGAGAGAGAGAGAATGAAAGACAGGTTTAAAAGAAAGATTCAGTCTGCGTACGTGCGCACACGCACGCACGCACGCACGCACGCACGCACGCACGCACACACACACACACACACACAGTAAACAGTAAAGAGGTCAAGAGGTAGCTGATTGCGTTACTGCATCTATCAGACTTATATAGCGCTTTTCATGTCGCATTACAAAACAAAACAAAACGAGCACAGGTCTCCACCAGGCCACACAAATCGGCCTGTTATAGCGCCACCATGAGGCTGATTTAAAAAATGTGGGGCAGAGGTTCTGAATTAGCATCCAGGGAGTGTGTGTGCTCAGTTTGGCAGCGATCGGGCCAACGGCGCCGGAGATTAGCTGGTAACAACCAGGCCACACAAATCGGCCTGTTATAGCGCCACCATGAGGCCGATTTGAAAAATGTGGGGCAGAGGTTCTAGATTGGCATCCAGGGAGTGTGTGTGCTCAGTTTGGCAGCGATCGGGCCAACGGTGACTGAGATTAGCTGTTCACAAACTGCGAGGACGCACGGACGCACGGACGGACAGACGCACGGAGGGGAAAACATACTCTCCCTCAGCCTTCGGCTGGTGGAGACAATGAACAACTTTAACTCATTGGCCGCCTCCCCCGATAGTCACGAGAAAATTCCAATGTCGCTCCCCGCCAGGCCCGATAGTCCCGAGAATTTGCTTTTATATAATGTAATGTTTAATTACATTATTCTGCAGCCCGTGAAAAAGTTTGAGCTTTCAGTCATATAACGAACCAAAGATATCACTCATCACAGTAAGTGTGTTTGAAAACAAGAGTGTAATAACGTATAAATCTCAATAGAAATGAATAAAACTCCCAATAAACCACAGTGAATGCATTTAGCGTGGCAGAGCGCAGCCCGCAGAGTGCAATCAGCGGCACACTGGCCACACGCATGTAAAGGGATGTGGGGCAGGGATGTGCAGAGAATATTTAGAGAGGCAGGGGCTGACATTTCTAAAGGGGCCTTTTGGTGGACAATTCTATTGAATGCAGCCCTCAGGGGCAGGGGCTCAAGCCCCCTTTGATGTCTATGTGTGTACATGCCTGGTGAAGGGGCTGGCAGAAGCGACAACGGAGCAGCTGGATCTGAGACCATTTTGCACAAATCAAACAAAATCCAGTAAAATGTTCACTTGGAAAGCCATGACCTGCCTCATTGGCCAACAACACACAGCTTCATCATAACCCCCAAAGTCTCGACAACAAAATATT
>NC_137814.1:29771836-29784336 GCF_963921795.1 Nannobrachium achirus
TTAGAACCTGAGATACTGGCTGGAAGAGAGAGATAAACATATAAGTGAGAGAAGCTTGAAAATACACAAATATGTAATGGGAGTAAACGTTTATGACGTTATTATTCTTAAATACAATTTAATTGTTCATTTATTATGTCTTTAGCTCTCTAATGCAAATATTGTGGTAAATTAAATCCTGGTATTAAATGTGATTTCGACACAAACTGGTTACATATCCATGTTAACAAATGTGGGTCTCTCGCATACTGTATCTGGTAGTTGCTTACATGTCAATTGTAGTGATGTGGTTGTGTGCTTGTGAAGAGTTCCGTTAGCGTCACTAAGATTATTCATCACCACTGTTGTTGCAATAATAACAGTAAACATCCTCAATCATAATATTGCTTGATTATTAATTATTTAGGTAAAGTAGACTGCAAATGGTATTATAAACCTTTGCACACTATTTTAGAGCTTAATGAATCACTATGTACAATATGTCTACACAACCATCAACAAGTTACAGCATATCTTATACCATTATACAATAGGTCTTGTGGCATTCCCAGCCATTTATAGACGTTGTCAAATGTTTAATAATTGTGTATTATAATAAATACTATGATACCTTATTGGGGTTATTGAATCCAGGCTTACAGAACTGTTTATAATAGTCCCAGTAACTCTTGCTCAGTTTGTGCTGCAGCTGCATGTCTGAGTAGGTGGAGAATCTGTCTGGGCACTTTGTCACACACATCTGAAAGAGGAACAGAGAGTCTCCACTTTTTATATAATTGTTTGTACATTTACATTTTTTAGAAGTTGTTTTCAATTCTACCACAGTGAAGCAAATTGCCAGGTTACAATAAGGTCTCTATTGTATTCTATAATTGTATTCTATTCACTGTGCACTATTTTGTATTCTGTTGCTAGACAACAGTAATACACAAGGGCACGTCTGCCCTCATTTCATGGTTTACACATGTGCTTAATTTATCCATATCAAATGCACATTAAAAAGAAAGTGGAAGAGGGGGGCAAAAACACAAAATGCTAAAGTACTCAAAAAGTACTGTTTTTTATTTGTATTTTTTACCTGAGTGGTAGGGCACTGGAGGTTGATTAACACAGCTGGGTTGGCACATTTAAGGATGTTGAAATAGAACAGGATTGGTTTTTTCCTGTCAAATCATAAAAACACAAGCTCTCTCACATTAGAAATGCATCTTTGTTACAGTATGTTAACCTGATGCAGTATACTGTGCACATTCCACGGGGACTGCCCATAAGTCCGAAGGTTCATTAGTCCGAATTTAGTTAGGGTTACTGAGGTTAGGGTTAGGGTTAGAGTTAGGCATAGTATTCTTAACAAATTCGGAATAATGAACCTTCGGACTAATGAACCTTTGGACCAATGCCATGGCACCCATTCCACTCCCAAGTCTGTAGTTTCCTCCGAGCTCAACTAACACACGATAATAGGGTAGGCACGTAACATCATCATTATACCCGTAAGTTATGCGGGAACGCCTACTGAGTGGCAAAAAAAAACTACTTTCTGGCCTTGACAGCCCATTCATCCAAAAAAGAAAAGTCCTATCTGATTGCATTAAACAACGTTAAACTACGCTATAACTCACTTTGCCACTCGATTTGCCATTCACGTTATGCATACGCATAGCCTCTCCATACATAAACACGACACCATTCAGTTTTGTCTCAGGACCTGTGTTGAACGCCATCCTGTCTCTTTCCTGTCAAATAAAGCAGTCAAGCTGTCAATAGTCTCGCGTAGCCAGACAACTATTCCACAATCTCTGGAACGGCAGCTCCCGAACGGCGAGTATCGGAAGTAGCCACTGCTGCACTGAACTGTAGTCCCATTGGAAACAACAGAAACACAATAGCTCAGACAAAGTCATTCGAGCGGCATATTCTTGTTATGGGTGTATAGTTTAAGAAAACGTTTGAAAACATCATGGAGGTAACACCAACAACACCAGAGAAAGACAAAATAATGCCCCAAAAGATGTTGAAAGGAGACAGAACGCTTCCAGTAGGACATGTTATTGCTACTGCACCAAGGGAGCGGTTGCGTCACATCCGCTTTATCTCGCACTCAACGTTTCTCTTTCCGTTTGCCGGAGGCAACAGTCTGGCCTCGCGAGACTAAGCTGTCAAGTACAGTGTAACCTGTAACCTCATGCCAGAGTCGGTCGCTTCATGAGAAACGCTGATCTGATGGACTATACACTCAACGCTGCACTTTCCCTTGCATCCTCAGCAATACACCCACCATGTGTGAAGTCGTTCAGATGAGCAGTTTGCGTGATTCTGTATGTGTGCTCCTCCGCAATACACCCACTAAGAGTGAAGTCTTGCTTCACACAGGTTCCTTTAAGTATGAAAATGTACCCTCGCCTTGTGAGCATGTCTTGTTAAACACACTCTAGTCATTGTGCATCACAAGTGACCTGATTTCTCACTCTACAGTACATGTACATGTACATTAGACACAACTCAAAATCAATACATTAGCCTGCTGAGAACCTGGGATCATGTTACTACAAACCACCAATAGATGTCTCTCCAACACAAACATTTATGGGATTGACTGAGCATCTCAGTCTTCACCTAAGTCTGTTTCTCTTTTAAAACTGTTTACACACACACACACGCACGCACGCACGCACGCACGCACGCACGCACACACACACACACACACACACACACACACACACACACACACACACACACACACACACACACACACACACACACACACACACACACACACACACACACACACACGTATTCATGCACTGCCAGTACACTGACAAACATGGATCCCTTATCACTGTACTGCAGCCTGCTGAGGACGATTCATTTTCATCACCTCCATGGTAACGGTCTGTCAATCAGCCATCAGTTAACGTCATCAGCGGGAATTACTACACTGACCAGTCACGTCCAGTCAGACATGAGAATGCAGCAGCATCCCAGCCAGGCTTTCAGAATAGATGAAAGCAATAAGCCACTAGAGGTCGCAGTTTACCTAGTTTACAATGGCTGATGCATAGTGAGCATGCTGGCAGAGTGCCTCCGACTCCCTCAGCCATTATCATATAGAGGTAAACTGAGACCTTGCATGGCTTATTGCTTTACTAAAACAACATGAAATGAAACATGAAAATCATAGACACGTCCCAATTACAAGAGATGGTTTTGAGGAGTGCATCTCTCCACTCCGACATGTCTCCTTTCCGACATGTCTCCATTCCGACACTAACCCTATCTCTAACCCTAACCCTAAACCTTAGGCCCATGGGAGTGTCAATTCTACTAATGTCGGGTAATTAGCCATCCAGAGATGGAAGCATAATTAAATGTCACAATGTCCCCCACCACACACGGAGATCTAAAGCAAAAAGGCCATACAAAAACATTCATTGGTGTTGTTAGGTCTAACGCTTGAGGAGAGCAGGTCTAATCATTAGAATGCAAGGATGCTGCTAGGGCTATCACTATTATGATATTTTACATGACGATTAATTGCGATTAATGATTAATTGTGTTTTTGTTTGAAGTTGCACATGGCAGATATGACGCATAACCTAAATAAACAAAGAAATTACTGACATATTTGACAACCTTATACTTATAAACGAACATTGATAGTAGAAATAACCAATCTACAAGCTCACAACACGTCATGATGCGACACACATTGTGAGCTTGTAGATCTGCTGTTTCCACTATTTTTGAAAAATGTTTGAAAATGTATGAATTTTTTTTCAACATGGAAACGATTATGACCAAATAATTGCCATTATGTAATAGTGACAGGCCTAAATGCTGCATGTAGAGTTGTGGACTTACGCGTTGATTGTCTGACCACAGAACTGTCCATAGCTGTCTGTAGGATGGAGCACCTTCCTGGGGTCCCCATGTAACCAGGCTAGAGAGGCAGACAGACAGACAGACACACACACACACACACACACACACACACACACACACACACACACACACACACACACACACACATACACACACACACACACACACACACACACACACACACACACACACTACTCATTCCATTTTCAATCTCTTCTCAAGTTTTCCAGTTTAGTGGATGCTTTATTGGCATGGCATGGGCATTGTGTACTTTGCAAAGGCAAAAGGCAACAAAGTGAATTTCTTATGGTCTTTCTCACATCCATCTTTCTATTACCCAAAAGGCTGAAGATGAATCTCCCTACTGACTCCTTTCTGTCATTCTATCTCTCCCTTCCTTAGCTGTCTTTTATTTTATTTTACCCTTCTCTTTTCCTGCAGTCTCGCTCTCTCACTCTGTCCTCAGCTTTCTCTTTATCTCCCCTTCTTCTCTCTTACTTTTTGTCACCCAGTGTGATAGACATCCAATTAATCATTTAAAATGTGAGTTGCATATTTGAAAACCGAAGAATATGCACGCCTCCTCTGCTCTCTCTCTCTCTCTCTCTAAATGCACTTCACTCTACTTTAACTTTTCCTATCTGTCGATCGTTCCATCAGATTTCTTTATCTTTATCAAACTTTGTGCTGTGAATATCGGCTGATTTCAGAAAGAGATAAGAGTTGGATAGATACAGACGCTGAGCCCGACTGATTATATTTCTATGTACGTATAAGACTGCAGGAGCACTCCGATGCTGCTGCACTGGCAAAGCTTGTAGATCTGCTATTTATGAAAAGAAACGTGAACATTTGTGCAAATCTTTGAGCAACATTTGCCACACCTCCAGGTCTTAAGTTAAGGCATCAGAACCTTGACTTGAAAAAATGAAGGCATACCGTTTAGAGGTGGTCAGACCACGTCTTTAGAACAAAAATACATTTTTATTTTGCCACAGAGCACGCCTCGTCATATCAGTGGCTTCCCAACGCCGGTCCATTTGGTTGTATAAGGACACAGCAGATTGACTCTGCCACATCTCAGTCAATGTGATCCGATTTTAAAAATAACATTTTCCACATATTCCTTGAGAAGTCTGTTTTCATTAGCGGTACCAGCCGTGACTGTATTGTCTCCCTATCAAACGAGATCAAGCTAATACGCGACTTCGGCTCTTAACAAGCGCATGTACGGAGCGCACAAATCCATGGTAAGCCCACTCGGGCATTATGACCACATCTCGGTCAATTTTGAACCGCTTGAACCTTGAACCTTGGGAAGGCTATTTTCATTTGCGGTACCATGACTGTACTGTGTACAAAAGATAGCAAGCGAAAACGAAACATCAGCCGGTGATGCATGGTGTACCTTTAATAAAGCATTCAATCAATCAATCAATCAATCAATCAATCAATCAATCAATCAATCAATCAATTAAATTCTAGAACAGAGATGTTCTAGCAGGTTTGCACAACTATTATGGCAGAGACTCAATATTCGGTACGTGTTTTTGTCTGCAGTCAGTTATCACACTTACTATTTTGAAACCAGCATTGTCACTATACCTTGGAGGTATAGGTCTACCTTGGATGGTTGTGATGTTGTTGTTAATTTTCCTTTTTTTTTTCTTTTTTTTTTTACCTCATGACAAACTGGATAACATGTTCAGACAGGCATTTCTGCTGTGCTGATATACTGGGGCAAAAGGTTTGGATGGGTAAGGGAGCCAGAAATCTCCAAAAAAGAGCTCAGACAAGGTCGAACTGAAAGTGAATACTGATAACTGAGGGGGGAGCTTCACCGGCAACTCCATTATACAACTACAACTTCACATTGCTTTGTGTTGACCTGAGTACATGGACAGCTGCCAAGTGTCAACTACATTGGTGTTACATTGGTGGATCACGGCACCAATGTAACACCCGACAAATAATTGACAGCAAGACAGGACACATAACTGACAGGTAAACAGCCACTATTGTGGCTGAGTCTGACAAAATGTAAGTGTGTGAGCAGTGAGCACATGACTGTGTCACTCTGACAGTTACTTTCCGTTTACTTTGTTACTGTGTTTCTGACATGCCTATAGTGGGAAACATTGCTGCTTTTAGGGGGGTGATATATTTAATCCTATATTAAAATTGGTGAATGGGAGGGCGGCGGGCGCACCATCCTGCGGACGGAAAGATCTCCAACGTCCCTCTGACTCAGCCATAACCATATAAGGAGTTCCTAATCCATGTACACCCAAATTGAGTGTGTTATCTAAACTCAATGAGTTGTCTTGTCATGGCATAAGCCGCAAACAAATCAGTCAGCTCCATAAATGGGCACAAAAGGGGGAATGCCCAAATTGCCCATATGGGCATATACTGGTGATGACATTAGCGATATCCATATATGGTCATAAAAGGGACAAGGACTAACAGATACAGAGATCCGGTTGTCCAGAGCCACAGATCCGAACGCTATGCCCAATACAGTATGGCGTGTTTATGGGACCGACATACTTCATAGTGAGTAGATTGGATATCCAGTTGTCCAGAACCGCCGATCCAACGAATATGCCCATACATGGGCATTCCAATATATGGGCATATACTGATGACATCAGGGATCTCCATTCATGGGCATGAAGGGACAAGGACTGACAGATACAGATATCTCCATATATGGGCACAAAAGGGACACAGACAGACGGGTACAATGGGTCTGACAAAGGATCCATCACTATGACCATAGATAGACATGTTGGTCGGAATGGCGGTGCCACGTACAGGTGTGAGGGCAAACTTCTAATTAAATATTGTGTCTCATTGTGATAGCCACACATATATTTTTAAAATAATATTCAGTGTGCTATGATTATTTTCATCTTACTACTTTCTTTTTGCAATCTTTAATTTATATTGTTGCTTCAAGGTTGAGGAGAAAAAAATACTCAACTTTACTCTAGCGTACCAAAATGTGATGCAACAAATACGAATCGTGAATCTTGAATAACATTGAATCCCGTGGGAAACACTGGATAGTGTCGTGAAATTATTATGCAACACTGATGCTGGCCCATATTTCCCGATGCATGACGCATGGTCCTGTTTCTCTGACGTCAAAAGGAAAACTCTTTGATCTTTCCACATGATGAGGAATGAGGTCAGATCAGATGCACTTTATAAGTGTAAAGCCATGCTACTTGACTGGTTGTTATAACACAATTTACAGCAACAACATACTGCTTCACACCAACCAACCACCCACACACACACACACACACACACACACGCATGCATTTATTTTGCACGCAAGCAAGCACGCACACATGCACACACATGCACACACATTCACAGTCACATATACACAAACATTCACACTGCTAGGGATAAGTTCACCCCCAAAATGACTTATTTCTATCGATTACTCACCCCATGGAGACTTCAATTCAACTCCCCATGGAGTTCAATAATAGTTTTTAGTTTTTGTCGCAATCCTGCCAATAATTTGATTATCGTACCACATTGATTCCCGATGGAGACACAAATGCATTTGTGTCTCCATAAGACAAAGATTTGCATACTTTAGAGAAAGTTAAAAAGAAACACTGTTTTTACGGTACTCTTTACTCTTGTGTTTTCACTCATTCTCTTCCTCTCTCTGTAGCTCAATTAGGGACCACATGCTGCGTATAGCTACACCACAATGCTTGTGCTATGTTGTATCACAGCCTAGTGGTGTGCGTGAGCGTGTGTGTGTGTGTGTGTGTGTGTGTGTGTGAGAGAGAGAGAGAGAGGGAAATACAAACTGTACTCTAGGTGTGTACGTGTATTTGTGTATGTTGTTGTCGTATTTGGTACAAATGTGTAAATGTATACGTGTACGCCTCCAAGAGTTTCTATGCTCGTAAGCTTTGGGTTGTGGAGGTATAAAATCATATGTGTGTGTGTGTGTGTGTGTGTGTGTGTGTGTGTGTGTGTGTGTGTGTGTGTGTGTGTGTGTGTGTGTGCGGGCGTGCGTGCGTGTGTGTGCGTTTGCGGGCGTGCATGTGAGCGTGCGTGAGTGAGTGAACATACTGGAGGGTATATTCTAAAAACATTCTGATCAAAGACACTTCTCCCCCACTCAGCAGTGTGCGTGTGTACGCGCGTGTGCACGTGTGTGCACATGCTGTGCAAGTGGACTCACCCACTATCCCGAGAGCGATGTAAGCGAAGATGATGAGGATGAAGATCAAACAGCAGAAGATATCTGTGCAGCTCCTACGGGGAGGCAGAGGGCAGGAACCAAAGAGAAACACACATAAAAGAAAAGACTTGAAAATCACAATTTTAAGTAGCAGAATAAGATACCAAGATGATTTTCTCCACAACTCCTCTTATTCAGTGGCGGAAATTAACTAAGTACCTTTCAGGCATTGACACTAAGGCTTGCCCACCTGCTCCCGGCTGGTAAATAAAACCTTCGAGCAGGTAAAGTTTGCTTTCAGGTTGCGGACAGATACAGTATACAATATGTATCTGATATTTGTTTATAGTACCTAGAGCAGTGCAGCAGTGAAGCATTCTATAAGTGGATAATAATAAATACCATAGCATAATCGTTACGAAAATAATGAATATTTTTGCATCTACATGTTTGTCAACAGCAGCCATGTGCTTTGATTGTTTAATTACTTTTCTCTTGAACACAGGACTTATTGAACCTTTTATTTATCTTTCAAGCTTATAGCACAAAGGCTATAAGCTTCGGTGATAAAGACCCTCCCACTTCGTGTTCTAATCCCCATCTGGGTTTATTATCCCTTGCATATGTGTCCTGTATATATATACACCAAATACTGCATACCAACAGTAATACAACAGTATGCACCAGCAGCAGTAACATTTGTATCGCCCACTACACAGTAACATCATATGCCGGTATACTGTACAGCAGGGGTTCCCAAACCTTTTTGTCTCAGGACACCCCATAAATATTTTTTTTAATCCGAGGCCCCCCTACATTATAATTTTCACTCCCAGCACATTATATTTATTGATTGATTGAAGAATTTATTTGAAGTTTGCAATAGAAAAAAGTACAGTTTCATGACAGTACAAATCACTGGTACAAGTCCAACTAAAAGGAGATCCTAGAAAGCTGAGGCTTATTTCCACAGGAACCACACTTTAAGTATCTCATATAACATTGAAAGACAGACAGATAGAACATAGTACTTTATCTAGGATAATATCAGTTTCAAAAGCATAACATCAAATACAAAGGCAGAAAAAAAAGAAAAGGGGGGCGGGCATGGGGGTTTAGTCTATTTACAAGTCACGGGTAGCAGCTGTCTGAAGGTGACTTTTCATACCAATTTTGAAGGAGGCTAGGGATTTGCTCTCCTTTAAGGCTTGTGGAAGGGCGTTCCACATGTTGATGGTATAGCAGGAGAACGAGTTAGAGCCTTGTTTAGTGTTAAATCTACGTTGATGATGATTAGTGGAGCTGCCTCTGGTGTTGTGATCGTGAACATCCTTGACCTTTATGAAGTAGTTTGTCAGGTACATGGGTATCTTGGAGGTGTAGTGTATCTTGTACACCAGGCCCATAGCAAGATGCTGTACACTGTCAGCTACTGTGAGCCACCCCACGCTTTCGTGGTGATGATCGGTAAGGTGGGTCTGAGGAGGAAGACCAAGCTCAACCCTAATTAGTTTGTTCTGGGCTGTTTGGAGCTTTAACTTTAAGGCAGCTGGGGCGTCGCGATACCAGACAAGGACTCTGTAATCAATGAGGGGCCCAATAAGAGCACCTCCTAGTGTCTTTCGAGATTTAATATTGATCAGCGGGGCAACCTTTTGCAAGAAACGTCTTGGTAGTAATTTTTTCACTGGATAGGTTAGCCTCCAGGATGCAACCCAGGTAGCAGATGTGTTTTTTTCTTTCTATCACAGTGTCACCTACTTTAATTGTGAAGTTCTCAACTAGGCTAAGTTTCTGACTAGATCCAAAGAGGATACATTCAGTTTTACCTAGGTGAATTGAGAGTCTGTTGTCATTGAGCCAGGTGCAGATCATGTTTAGTTCACAGTTAAGGGCCTTTTCAACCTGCAATATGTCTCTGCCTGAGACTAGGAGAGCCGAGTCATCCGCGAACAGAAACAGATTGCAGATGACATGTCGTTTACGTATATTAAGAACAACAGTGGTCCTAGTATAATCCCTTGAGGTACTCCACAGTTTACTGGGAGGGGGGGGGGGGGACAGGGTTCCGTTGACTTCCACCATCTGTTCCTCCCCACCAAGTAAGAGTGCATCCATCTCACTGCTGTGCTGTCAAGACCAATAGCTTTGAGTTTTTCAATCAGAATAGAATGATCGACAGTGTCAAATGCCTTCTGGAGGTCCAGCATGACCATGCCGCAATATTTGCCATCGTGAATTTCACATTTGATGTAATCATTCAAATAAATGAGGCATGTATCTGTGGAATGGGACTCTCTGAAGCCAGACTGGAACTCGTAGATCAGTTTATTCTCTTCAAGATATTTAGCCACCTGTTCATAGACAATTATTTCCCTTACCTTAGAGATGGAACTAAGGATTGAGATTGGCCTGTAGTTGCCAGGGTCAAGTTTACTGCCTTTTTTGTGCAGGGGGGTTACCTTAGCTAATTTGAAGTCCTGGGGGACATAACCCTGCTTGATAGATAGATTAATAATATGGGTAAAGATTGGGGCAATGGTGGCAGCTGAGTCTATGAGAAATTTGGGGGCGATTTTGTCATGGCCAGCGGCCTTGAATTGAGGTAGGGTGCGCAGTTTTTTAAACACTTCATCAGTTGTCACCGTGGCAAGTTTAAAGTTGTCTTTGCATACCCCAAGGTTCCTGTAGAATTTCAAGATGTGCCTAACACCAAACAGCCCAGATGGAGCGGGCAGTTTATTGACCAGATTTTTGGCCATGGAGGTGAAGTAGATGTTGAGATTTTTGGCTTATAGCATATTGTGCTATAACAATATGACTTATAGCATATTGTCGTTGTCGGGTGGAAACCTTGTATGTCCAAAACCGTTCGTTTTGTATTTATCATCTATAAAATGTACTAAACTAGTGAAAACAGCAGATCTAAAAGCACACAACGCCTCGCACCGTGAGGCGTTGTGTGCTTGTAGATCGGCTGTTTTCACTAATTTTGCGCGACAGTCTTGTATGATGAAGCAGGGCTTTGCTTTACCAAAACACGTACACATTTGAAACTTGCGATACAAGGTTTCTGCCCGACAGTGATGATATTTTAGTGATTATGTTGCAATGAAAACGTTGAGATAATAGCCATTTTGGTTAGAACTGACTGAACTGAGATCTAGCACTAAGAATCGAGGGAATCCCCCCGTCGCCAGGGAAGATATTAGGCTGTTTGGGCTTCAGGCTGAGCCACGCTGGAACTCCAATGTAACGGAGGTGATCCGAACCTCCCCACCCGGTTTTGATCCCGGGTCTCCCGCGTGAAAGTCCAATATCTTAACCATTACTCCAAAGGGATATCCCTATGGAACGAGAGCAGATACTAGACTTTTGAGGCTTCAAGGCTGGGGCTGCGACTCTCTCCGTCACACCAGCACCAACAAAGTGACAGGTAAACAGTCAGCCTATAAATACATTGACCTGCTTGGCTGCATGCATGGGGCTCTAAACTCTCCATCATAAGCTCATTAAAGGTACGATCACACAAACACACGCACGCACGCACGCACACACACACACAGAGAATATACATTACATACTGTACCTGGAGGAAGCAAGTATCTCTTTCTGTCTTATCAGGGGCTAGAAATCCTGGGTCTACTGACATCTGTCTCTCAGGTCCCCTAATATTAGTAAAACTGACACCATCACTTTTTCATGACCGAGTACGGGTGCTTTATTTTTGAATACATACCAATACCTTTTTTTTCCATATTATGGTAAAGGTACTGAGCAGGATTTGCTCACTTGAAGTAACAGAAACGATGTTGCTTAGAAGCAGGCTTGCTTGTTTCTAAGCGACATCGATACCATAACCCAAAGGGATGGCTGCCTCAAGGATGGCTTTTTTTCTGGGATCGATGTTGCTTAGAAACGTGCAGCTGTCCCTTCAGGCTATGGGATCGATGCCGCTTAATAACGCACATCACCGTCCCTTAGGGTTATGCTTCCTCTTACTGTAAAGGCTCATGCATACTCCAGGTGAAGAGATAGCTCTTCACCTTTTTAGGTGATGAGCTATCACTTTTTTAGGTGATAACAAGTGGAGGTGAAGCCTCTTCACCGCGGCTAATGACGCAATGTTGTCGTTTTCTGACTTTAGAAAATACACCACGGTGATTGATAGCTGCTCACTCCACCCTGGAGTATGAATGAGCCTAAAGGGGCACGAGTAAAGAAATACAGCGCCAAAGAAAGTTGCGAGAGGGAGAATATGAAAAAGAGATAAGCCTATGTCTTTCTCATATTCTCTCTCTGTATTTCTGTATTCTCTCTGTAAAACCGCTTCTCTCTTTTCCTCTCTTCTTCCCTCTTTTCCTCAACTCTCTCTTCCAGGGCCGCTCACATATCAACA
>NC_137814.1:29789336-29854336 GCF_963921795.1 Nannobrachium achirus
ACACACACCATTGTGCTGTCAGCCTTTCCTCTATATTGCATCAATTACAGTATCAGTTACATAACAAAGACAAGGGCCGAAATTTGAAATTCTGATTAAATGCACTCTCAAAGAGACAGGGAGAGAGAGAGAGAGAGAGAGAGAGAGAGAGAGAGAGAGAGAGAGAGAGAGAGAGAGAGAGAGAGAGAGAGAGAGAGAGAGAGAGAGAGAGAGTTGTATTAATACAAGGTCAAGATGGGTCTGCGGCCCAAACATGGTTACCTAACCAGTTTTGAGAAACACTGGTCTAGACTAATCCTTCAGAGAACCTATAAACAATATTTAATAATAAATAAATGTCTAACACCATCTTTGATCTTTTGACCAGACAGTTTATTCAAACATCAAGGAGCTGAAATCCAGAGTGATGCTCATGCATTTTAAGGTTCTGACAGCCCGCCTAGATCTATAGGCTACTCCAACAAAACAACTTCAAACTAACTTCTGACTGATATTAGGTATTCTGAATACAGAATGATTTCCATGCTCTCTCATGATGAGAGACTACTCTGTGACTCTGGTCTATTGTCATTCAGCAGAGAATCCACAAGGACAACACTGCCTTCAGCAAACTCCGTTCATTCACTGGAGAATTGAGTCGATATACACAAACTCGCCTCTCACTGTCTTCTCACTGTTGCTTAATTATGCCCGCTTGGCACACACTCGCACTCCCAATAGTAGAGCTAACCTCAACTTCAACTCTTTCAAACGTAATATGAGATAAGGATAAGGTAAGCCTTTATTTATCCCCGTGGGGATATTCAGGTGTTCACAGCTTATGTTTGTTATGCGTGTGCAGCGTGCATGTGTGCACGCACACACACACGCACACATGCCCATCAATATTAAGCCCATATGCCGATACAATAGAATCCCTTTTATGCCATAAATATTAGCTCATATCTGGGAATGCCCATATATGGACATATTGTGTTAGTTAAATTAACCAGTCCAATTTAAACAACTAACCGTAACTCGAATCACACTTGCAAATGAATTCTGTCCTCTGCGAATTCCATCCTGCGTGACCTCTATCTTTAGGACGAGGTCGCTTTTCGCCCTTAGGTGTCTTACTGATATAGTATAGTATAGTATACATGTACAGTATAGTATGTATATTAACACGATGACTGCCAAGGGCCACAAGAGGCCGCTAAAGTGCCAGACATTCTCCCGTAGGCCATCACTATAACATACGGGTACCCACGCAGAAGTGGATTGTCATTTCACGTTGAACAGTGTTATGAACATGACCCGGATGAAGAGAGCTAACAGTTAGCTATAGGCTTTTTTTTTTTTAGAAGCCCGATTTGAGGCCATTAGCCGCAAAAAAAAAACGTTTTCGCTTCCATAGGAACACAGTTCAGAGAAAAAGGGCTATAAAGATGTGAGAATGTATTGGATTAGGCGGCGCGATGCGGCGGCGTTACCCGATTACGGGCCGGTGGAAAGAGATTGCGGTTTTCGGCCTGGATGAATATTTAGACGGGGGCTTCGTTGAGGCCTCCGATTATTTAATTCATTTTATTAAAGAAACCGGAATTCTTCGGTTTCGGCACCTCGGTCTATAGTATAGTATAGTATAGTATAGTATAGTATAGTATTAGGGGCGGCTCCAGGGGGGGCTAGAGGGGGCTTTAGCCCCCTCTGGTGAAGGCTTAGCACCCCCTAACCCCCCCCCCCCCCACCTCACAGACCCAATTGTGATGAAAAATATTTAAGGAATAAATAGATAAAATATATATGAATATGTGAAAGACAATTGACTGACTTCTATGTAAACCATGCTATAAAATCATACTTTTTATGCTGGAAAGCATCTTACGCCCCACAAAAACCCTATCTGTTAACCTACAGTCCTCAGATTTGGAGCTGGAAACTACCTATGATCTGGTCTGTTCAGTTATCCATAACCTATAGGTGCGAGTGAATCATGTTTGTCATATTAGTACTATTCATTATTGTTTGTTGCCTAAATTAATTAGCCCCTGCTCTAAAAAAACAGCTCCCCCATAGCCCCCCAGTCACAATTTTCTGTAGCCGCCACTGTATAGTATAGTATAGTATAGTATAGTATAGTATAGTATAGTATAGTATAGTATATAGTATAGTATAGTATAGTATAGTATAGTATAGTATAGTATAGTATAGTATAGTATTAGGCCTATAGTATAGTATTCTTGTACAGTAGTAGGCCTACTTGTAATTTACTGCTGTGTTCTTTGAACGTCTCTCTCTACCACTACTGAGGTCACAACCCTGAAATCCTCACTGGCAATTAGTCAGTCGTAATTCCATGTTGCTAATCTTAATCCTGCAGTCTACACAAATACACTCCCGCAAACATGAGAACAAAGCACTGAGTCCTATACCTGCCTTTGTTTAGGGTCTACTCCAAATGATTTTACTCACTTGCAGGCCTAAATATAGCCTAATATAAAATAATAAAATAACAGGCTATAAGATATAATTCTACTAGGCCTATATATATATATATATATATATATATATATATATATATATATATATCATTCTAATATAAGTTAGTAGTTGCAATGTCACTTTGTGCATTATACAAAGGTGTTACACTTCTTTAAATTGTTTGAATATTTAAAGGTTGTTTCTTTGACATGGTTGGCCACTCATTGAATACCTTCATACATGCAGGAGAAAGCAAACCAAATCAAGTCACTGACAACTTTTTGAGCCACAGCCCTTGCATATCGCCCACATGATGCTGGAAACACTTTTAAATGAAAGGTCACACTGTAAAAAAAAAAGCTTAATTTATTTTTATATAATTATGCTATAATAAATAAATTGGCTAAAATGGGAAAAAAAAAATATATAGGTCTATATATAGACCTAATTGGTCCTAATTGGACAATGTTATTTTGTTGTTACCAGCAGATAGTTTAAAGAGAGACACATATTATTTATATTAAATTGCATTGTGGCTTGTGGGGCTGTATTAATTATCCATAAAAACTACAGCCTACTCACCATAGTAAGGTCCGGACTGCGTCTCGTTTGTAACAGCGGCAGCATTCTGTTTCTGTGTCACGTATCTGTGGGACGACATGCCTGGTTGTAGTGGAGGACAGGTGGCGAATGAAACACGCACACACTGGAATACAAGTTTATAACGGACCGTAACAACAACACCTCTATCTCTCCCCCTCTCTCTCCTCCTTCCCTCCTCCCTCACCACCAGGCAGTCACCGATGCTCCGTCAATTTCTAGTAATAACGCTCGTCAATCTCTGCCTATGGAAGCTAAAGGGATTTCCGGTGGGATTTCAAAATAAGATAATTAATGACCAAGTACAAAGTACAAGTTTGAGATATTTGTACTTTACTTGAGTAGCCTATTTCCAATTTCCAATACTTTTTCTACTCCTCTACATCTCAGAGGCAAATATTGTACTTTTACTCCATACTCCACTACATATTAGAAAACTTTAGTTTCTTGTTAATTTATAGATTTTGAACATACAATAACCACTTCAGCCGGCAGCCCTATGTTACATTTCAGCCATTTGGAAATAGCAGATCTACAAGCTCACAATGGGTCGCTATGCAACGCATGAGCTTGAATATCTGAAGATCAAAAGAATTTCATACATTTGAAAACTTGGGGAATAGGACATTCTGCATAATGAGAACTTTTGGTACTTTAAAGGAGTATTTCACCCCCAAAATTCATTTTTTTCCCTATTGATTACTCACAACAAGGAGACTTGAATTCATGGATATTTTTTTGTATTTGTCGCATTCTTAAGACAATAATTTGATTATAGTAAATGTACCACCATTGATTACGCATGGGGACCCAAATGCATACCTGGTCTGAGGCAAGACCAGGCCAATGAGAGTCGGAGCCTCGGAGGAGGGGGTGAGTCTAACAAGACAAGCAAATCAGCAGAAACAGAAAATCAACAGAAACAGTGGAGGGAGGGAGAGCTCAGCCAGAGCTCTTAATTGCTCCCTTTGAACTTCAATAATGAAAAAAAAAAAACATCACAAGGATGCAACTGGGACGTATCATCAGTGATGTAGCCTGGGGTCGACGGGTGTTTCGGGTCTCGCAACATCATACACCCTCGCCCAGGTGACCCAGCCGGGGTTGATCAAGTCCCGACTTACGTCCCAGTAGCTATCCACGATCAGTCCTATTAGGGAAAGACAGGGTCACTCAATGTGCTGCACCGGAACTACTCTGCCGGGATTGGGGGTACTATTCTGGCGCGTGGAAGAACTAGGCTCTGTGGGTTGACTCCTGGCCGGGCTCCTCCTACGTCTCACCAGGTCCACTCCTGCTCTCACCAGGTTCAGAACCTGTGCGTTGCACCAGACCCCAATCCAAACATTCCATTCAGCTGCTGCAGTTGAATGGCCCTCCTAAAGGCCTCACCGTGGATTTGTCAAAGGGGTTATGCACTAAGGTAATTGATTGGGCCATAAAAGTGTCAAGTCCTCGTTAGTGATCTCTCTAATCAATGAAAGCATCAAAGACAACGACCTGTTTGATGCCTGTATAGGGGAGGGGGAGGGGGGAATGTTTTGTGTACACACAAGTCAAACACAACCCCTCCCACCCTCCCCTTTGAAATCGCTTACAATGGGGACAATGTCAGACTCAATTAAGCACCAGCGCTGAGTCTGAAATCAGGCTAACTCCTTTATGTAGTCTACATTTTCATTTTCATCATTTGTAGGTAGGCCTACATTTTGAATTACAATTTTACTTGTAACAGAGTAGGCCTATTTCAGAGTATTAGAGTAGCCTACTTTTCCCACCACATGATGATGACCATGACTAATATGCCTATGCTACACCACAGGTTTCACAATAAATTGTGAAACTGTTTAATATGAAGGTATATCCTATATGATAAACGAAGTTTGTGACGCTTTAATGTGGTCACATAGAATAGAAAGGTATAGATAGGCTAGATAGGCTAACTACTCTATGCAGTGCAGCCTGCTGTCTCACTTTAACTGTGAAATGTCGCCCTCTGCTGAATGTAACTGGGGGCTGTTCTTGTTACATCCACAACAAATATGTTTCATTGTTTTGAAAGAAAAATGTACGAATGTTTGTCCATTTTGAATTGTTAAATTCATAATACACAGGAAAAATCCTCAATGTTAGTTTTTATACCTTTAAAATGTTACCCATATCAGTTAAATGAACACAGGTTTTATGCCAGATATAGACATACAGTATGTGTGTAATGATATAGTAACTGAATTGAAAAATCGATTTTAATTTGCAATGATCTACATCAATGTGCAAAAGCAAAATATCGTACCGTTTTGTATCGTATCGTTTTACAATGCAGATAATCGGTATCGAATCGCTTTGCACTGCAAATAATCGATTGTATGGAAACTAAGTATTTTGCCTTGTATTTAGCAATTTTAAGAGGGAAAATAAAAAAGGGTCTAATTACTTTTTTTTATAATTCCATTCCAATAGCTATAGGCTCTTGGTCTATCGATAAATATGTGTAATCTCTGTGTCCATGTCAAGGTGCAGATTTGTCCATATGTGTTGAAATAGGCCTATAATGTCCATGTATTTGCTAGAGAATCAGTGTTTACTTATTTATATCCATAATAATAGATTTTCCCTTAAAAAATATGCACGTTTCACACATATTTAATTTCTTTGCTAAATAGTTACTATATCGATTTTAAATCATTGAATCGTATCGTCATGAATGAACCAATATCGTCCATGTATCGTATCGTCAACCATGTATCGTGATGCGTATCGTATCGCTATTAAATGTATCGTTACACCCCTATAGGCAACAGGTATGTACTGTATGTTTTTGTAAAAATCCTATTATGTCTGTATTCTATTAACGGTATTGTGCTGTTCATAGTCACTCATACAGCATGTGGTCAGTTCTAAACTTTGATGGAGGACAAGTGGAGTGAGTTGCATGAGCTCTGCAAGAGCCAGGAGGCATTGGGCTCATACAATGTCTGTTTGGCACAGAACATAATTTGCCATCTTTGTTGAAAAAGTCATGATGGGGATTCGCACTCGGCCCCTGACAGTCAGGGCTGCCCACCTCCTCAGCAATACAGAACCATGGGGGCTGTGACTCTCTTGGACTGTGAATGTGATGACCAATCTAAAGCAGAATGCAACTACAAGATACAAGCAAAGATCAATAATTTAGGAAGATACGCCGTCCCACGCTTTAGCATAGGTGCGGAACAAATCAATGGTACACAAAAATGGTCTCCTGAAAGGTCACCATCTGACATCAGATCTTGCAAACGTCCTATGATATACTGTTGCTAGATACCGCAAGAGTACATCGCTGTGACAGAGAAAGGTTGATAACAAAGTTGATTTTCTCCTGGTTTGTCTCTCTGAAAAATGCAATTTTTGTGTCAGCATGTTCTGAAGATTTTGTGGCTTGTGAACAATGTCCAATATTTAGTTCAGTGACCATGGGGCTAAAGAATGGGTCAGAAACTGTGTTCATGTTCACCTCTCTGATTAGAATTAACTCATGACCATGACCTTTTTCACCTAATAAAGTTGGTTCCTACTTTTCCTTATGTATATAAATCTGAGCTATTCTGGTTTGTTTGTTAGATTGATTGACATAATACTTCATTAACAGTTTGCAAAAAGTACAGTGGTATAGTTATACAATAACGCTGAAATGACAAAGGCTCTGGGGGCTTGTCTCCATTGTGGTGGTTAGCACATTTGAGGTGCTAGAGTACCATGACGTTCATGCACAGTCAAAATGACAACTAGTGTCCTCAGTGCATTCCTACTGACCTCCCCTCATCATCCAATCTAAAACTCATGTCAACCCATGCAGTTGTTTCATGAGTTGTTCCCACCACAAGATGGCAATGGTAGCATAGAAAACAGAGAGAAGGGCTGTTATGATGAGACATAACCCCTTACTCTCCTCCATCTTGTCCAGTTAGCAACAACCATGCAATGTTACATACATCAAGATGATTACATTATCTTGGGAATCTTTCTCAAAATATCAATCCGGTTATCTGGAAATAACCTAATGTTGCATTTAATGTGTTGTGTTACCTCCTTTGAGTGGCAGGGGTAAACTGACGTGCATGGTTGCCAGGTCCTTCATCTGAATAACTGCTTAAATGTTTCTATTCATTGAACATTAAATGTTATTTATTTCAATAAAAAGTTGCACATTTAAGTTTAAAGCAAAAATATGGAGATTATATTGCCTACAGAGCGTAGTGTCGGCTTCACATACTGTATGTGGTGCATAGTTGTAAAGTGGTGAAAACTGAAAAGTCATTTATAGGGGGGCTTACAATCACATGGGTTCTGAATGTAAGAATATTGAAGGGGCACAGTGGGGCCCTGAATTCCTGCCACTGGCCCTGTTCATAATGAGCTGTGCAGAGCAACTCTTTGACTGTTAAATACAGAAACCCTAACCCTAAATCAAATGAAGGTTGCACACATTTCTCAATTAAAATAATTTAATTCAATCATTACACCCACGTGTTTTGGTAATATGCCAATACATGTATTGCCATGACAACAGTTTATGAAGATTTTCCACAAACAATCAAATGGAAAGTATCTTTTCGAAAACAAAACCTTTTGTTGGGTGTGCATTCCCCAATAACCGTTGTCAGAGCACTTGGTGCAGTATCCATTATCATAGCTTGGAGGCATGATGTCATGTTTGAAGTCAATCGGTTGGAACTCTTATGTGCGGAAAAAGTCAGACGCACAAACAGATTCTGTCAATCAAATATATTAGTCATCAAGATGTTTTTTATTCCAGATTAATACAATAGTTCTCTGACTGGGTCTACAATGAGAACATTCTGTTACACATCAAGACAAATCAAAGCACACTAACAAGTTAAATCAAAAGCAAACTCACATGGGTCACAAACACGAGAAAATATTTAGCGCAAATGTGGCCTGGCAAATCTGCCCACACTACAGCATAACATATGAATATAAAATCTCATACTGGCATACTGGTTATAACATATAAGTGCTATATGATATATGTAATATGACATCTTGAATTATAACAGATGATACACTCACATTACTTAAAGTAGTAATAATGTTCTAAAATCATATGGCTCCTGCAACTCTACATTTAAATTACATTATCTGCTTTAGTTGTGTTTTCCCAATGATGCCTGCAGGGGGCATTCTCAATGTCAATCTCTACTGACTCTTTACATCATTACTGTTACAGCCATCTCTTAAAGGTGATACACCATGAAATTTCACTTTTCCTATTTTAAAACCTTTTTTTGGGGTCCCACTAGCACCTTCTATCCTCACAAAGTCCCATTTCTGACCGTTGTGTCTTTCTCTGGTTTTGAGAAGGTGAAGGTTAAAAGTATCCCACGGGTTCTCAAAACAGGCTGTTCAGATTTGCTGCCGATTGTGACGTCATCTGCCGATTGTGACGTCATCACAAAAAAAAAAAAAAAAATCAAAAAGATTTTTTTTTTTCAAAAAAAATTTTTTTTTTCAAAAAGATTTTTGGGGGGGTGGCGCAGTTCAGGCCAAAGGTGGTACTGCAGCTGAAATGCTCTGAGAGCCATTCAAAAATGAGAGAGGCTCTCTATTCAGGAGTGGTAATTTAGCCTCAAACCTTTTGAAAAACGTTTTTGGGACATAAACAATATGACATAAATACTTTTTAAATGCATGGTGTATCACCTTTAAAATAAACACCTTTAGTGTATTATCACTGCCAATGCTGTTGTGTGAAAACTTCAATTTGATTTGTTTTTACATTTTAAAACAGGGCTTAAGAAAGTGTTATCACCATTACCATTCAAAAGCTTACATTCACTTATTTTAGATCTACGTGATCAGCGGCCAGCAACAACAAACTAACATGTTTGGTGTGGACAGCACGCATGAAACAAAATGTACAGTACTTCATTCTGACATAAACTATATAAATATTAAAGGTGGACCAATAACATCTTTTATCCAATTAACATTATGCAGAAAGAGTGGTAAAACTTGCACCTTTTTGCTCAGCATTTATTCTGCCTGCTTACCTTTGAACATGCTTTCAGTCAACAATGCAACAGTTTACAGTTTCTGCATTTAGCAGACGTTCATATATCAAAAGCAGTCAGACAAAGTGAAACTTGTTTTCTTTCAGCAAAAAGCAAAGCATTTCTAAATAAAAACTTAATTGATTTGAATAGTTTCATTATCTCTGATAGAACATTTATCCTGATCATGAGATACTTTACTCTAGTCTTTTGTGTTTTTAGTAATAATCCTAGCCTTCAATACAAGACCAAAAACTCTCTCAAACTTGCTTTCCCCTGCCCTGGCCTGACCCTTCTATGCTAAAGATGCTGACAAAAATGAGGGATTTTACTAAGACTGGACTTGACTAGGCACAGTTAACTGAGATTTCCTCACTAGAAAATTGAAACGTCTGTGGCATACAGGACAGGCTCTTTGTAGCATTGTCTGTTAGGTGGAATGTTTAGAAATTCACTGAATACTATGACAGGCTTGAGTCATCTGTAGCCACCAACAGCTTCATATGGCTTAGTATAAAAATGCTTTCTTAGAATCGCTTTCATTGGGGTCCAGTGTTCCTGAGCTTAACCAGTTGGCCCTGAATGTGTGTTTTTGTTTTTGTTTTTGTGTGTGTGTGTGTGTGTGTGTGTGTGTGTGTGTGTGTGTGTGTGTGTGTGTGTGTGTGTGTGTGTGTGTGTGTGTGTGTGTGTGTGTGTGTTTGTTTGGTGGTTCTAGTGTATTATGTGTGAAATGGCTAAACAAAAATAACTAAGAATTACAAAAATCTCCATACAAGTACATCATTGACTCTAAAGACGTTTTAGACCATGACTTCCAGTTATGAACGAAAGATGAAAAGGGGAATGTCACTCATTTTCATCGTTCAAGTCTTCTAATTACTGTACTATCTGTACAATAAATACTGCATTAGTGAAGATTCATTATTGTCTACCCAAATCAGAAACTAAAGTGACATGTTGACTTAACAACTTAATCTACTGTACAGAGTGTGTGTATTGTAATGTAAAATGAATGCATTTGAAAGGTCATCAGAGTTGAGTTTGACAATTATAAATGTTGCTCTGTCACAAATATTGACTTAAATATCCTACAACAAAAGAAGAAAACATGCATTTTGAAATTAAGTGTATCCCTCCTTTTGCTTCACACCACCTTCATAAATGTACAAGTACAAATGTACAGCTGGAAAACATCACTTTTGTTCAAAAAAACTATTCCTTCATACCTCCAAATCCACACAATATCGCCATTAAAAAGCTACGCTAAGAGGCTGAAAGCAATCACTATTTATGTTTTAGTGGACTTTGCGCTGTTGTTTTATCATAATGTGTACACATTTTAAGATAACATTTTGGAATGCATGAGGGCACTCATTATTTCAAAGTTAAGTCAATGGTCACCAAAAAAACAATAATTTGGTATTATTATGATGATAAAACTGTCCAGTAGTAATCGGCTACCTTTGGAGGGTGTTATGTATACATGTTTTTTTTTGTTGTTGTTGTTCTTAGCTACATATTCTATTATCTGTATTTTCTGATGCCAGCTGTAGATGCAAATTGATTAAGAATGACTACAGAAATGTGTGAATACAATCCAGTCTTATTAGTGTCCCCCACTAGAAATATGCAAATGAAGTAATAGTGATATTTTACAGGCAGAGCCATAACTTAATTGATAAGGCATACAATATACATAGTAGCCGTGATGTGAACACACTGGTATGTTAACTACCAAAAAACAACAACAAAAAAACAGAGGCACGGGTATGTACAAGACCCTGTGTCACAATCTGTCAAAGCTATAATTCTTAAACTTAAAAAAGGCATCTGTGACCCTTTTATATTTTATACGTTAGGATATTCAAAAATAGATATACATGCTCACAGTGCGTGACTTTGTGCCGCTCACACAAGCTTACACATCTGTTATTTTTGAACATTTTTGAAGAAAAAAAAAGTGTGAGAACTCCTGATTTTTTAGGCATTTGTAGAATCGACCTCAAGTATTCATGGGTTATGGCCCATTTATCCTGTTTTTAATATTTTTTATTTTGGGGCTATAATTTATCAAAGTATGAAGGATAGTTGTGCACACATCTAAACCTCAGAAGGCCAGCTGCTGGATAAAAAAGTTGTACATTAAAGGAAGACTTATTCAAGTATGAAACCTAAAGAATTTGGGCACTTGGCTAGTGGCCACATATTCAGCTGGTTTGCAAATAAAAGCTATTACTCTCTATAGTTAGACATGAAATTACAATTAGAATCACACATGAAATGCTACAATTTGTAATATTGTAATACATTATAAACTCTAGTAGATCAACAATAAAATAGGCACTCATAATAATCTCATTCAAGTGTAAGCCATTGAAATGACAGAGGAAACAAACAATAAGATTGAGAACTTGGTTGAAAATACTGAAGGGATACACTGACATTTTGAAAGTTTGTCACACTTCAATTGGTATTTGTGAACAAAAGGTTAATTCTCTTTCAGCAGCACAAAAACTGAAAATAATAAATGATGAAATGAAGACCGTAGCATTTAGCTAAATTGTCTGTGTTTGGGGTGGATATAACTTTTTAGATTAAAATATAGAAAACAGACTAATTCAAAATGTCAATGCATTTTTTGGCAGCCTTTTTGCCATTTTGAACCTACTATGTGCCTTGTACTTGTGTTTTTACAACACAAAACCTATTGAACATCCCATGTTAGAAGCCTTCATCTCACACAAATTGTTGTCTGTGCTTTGAGTTTGCATTGGGAACCTGTTTTTCTCATGACTGGAGTTGACCTCTATTAGAGAACACCAATTTTCTTAACTGCTCCAGGTCTTTCACCTCCCCTCTTTCCTTCCACTGCTCCTCGACTGTCCCCTTCACAGCTGTTTTTTGTCACGTCCTCTGAATGTGTCCATGAGGTTGAACGCTCCCAGGTACTGACCCAGCAATATGCCCTGTTTCTGGGGTAGGACACTGTCAACAAACAAACAAACACAGAGGACAACAGTTAGCAGGGTCTTACTGTATGTGCTGCCCCAGGACAGTGCCCATTCTAAAATATAAAATAAAAACATTTGAGAAAGATGGTTAAGAGTGACCGTGTTCCCGCTACCATATAATAGAGAAACATGAAATGTGAGCCATGTTTAGAAAGTGGTCTTTCCAGAAAGGTTCCCACAAAACTGACAATGAAGAGCTGGAAGAAATGTTCGTGCAGCTATTGTTAAACTAAAGTAAAGCATCATTTAAATGTATATTACACAAATTAAAGATTAGGTTTACGTTAGACAAAGTGAAGTATCAAGCCTAATATTAAGAGTTTAGCTTGAAAGCTTACTGTGTCAGTTAATCCCATTAACTGACACAGGTTGGGCATGTTTACATTATTTATGAACATATATATTTAGGTTTAAACAGGGTCCAAATGATTAGCATGACTCTGATACAAGGGGTGGGATAATATGAGTAACTTCAGATCCTTAATATTTGCATATCGTGAGGGGGTGGCGGGAAGGGCGCGGGCCGTGGTCGTGTCATATGTGGAAAGGACACGTCTACACGTCCAGACAGACACGGATAAGCTGTGACGTTTCTCATTGTCAACTGCGACTAAAGGTCGCAGTTTTTTGTGTTCCCTAAAACAGTAGTTCTCAAAGTGGTTGTCCAGGGATCCTCAGGGTTCCTTGAGGGGGATCCAATTTCTTCCAAATGGACCCATGAGGTCTGTAACTCTGAAGGTACAAATGGAACCAAATGGACCCATAAGGTTGGACCCATAAGGTTCCTCTTGACTTGCAATGATACGTAGCTTGCGAGGTGAGTTCTGGCAGATACACTTAGATTAGAAGTTCACACTGTGCTGCCCTATGTGGGTGTATTCAGTATTGAGCAAGACCCACACGTCATTCACTGACGTGGCAATCAGCTGACCAATTAGGTGGGTATTTAAGGTCACCTGAGCCTGTGCTCATCCTGCGTTCCTCTGAGCATGCCTCTGGTTGTGAGGCTTTGTTTGCTCCCACCGCCACCCCAGCACCACCAGTGGGCTCTGCCATTAATTCTGTACCCCATGGGGGGGTTATTAGATATATATTTATATATAGATCTCCCTGCTCTTAATGGTTAAAGGTGGTTTTCTAATTGTGCTGAGCAGGGAGAAAAAGTGTAGCAGAGCCTGAACGCCAAGATTAAATATTACATACACTTGCATTCACATGTTACAATAATAAATGTTACAATAATAAAATATATTGGTTCATTAATTCTGTATTGGTTCATTCTATATTGGTTCATTCTAATCGTGAGTTCTGACAGAACTGTCTGTTATGGGGGTCTTTAAATAAAAAGGTTTGAGAACAACTGCCCTAAAATGTACAACTAAAAAAGGCCATTAGGTTTATGAATTGCTGAACAATGAGATGTAAATGATTTGCACTAAAGGGAAACAGCTTTTATTGATAAACAAGGAGAAATGAATCAACAATGGGAATGTAGTCAATAATTAGTGCAAATGAATGGGAGTGCATTTAATAATGGGTGAAAATACTCTTTGTATATTTGAACCACTTATCTATACCAACCTGTGGTATACAGTATGGCATACCACTGTCTGGAAAAAAAATCTGTTAATATTCATTGCCTCTTACATCACCCACTGCTTAGTGCTTACCAGCCTTGGATGACAAACCTTTCTCCCATAAACAATGACTGTACTCTAGTGGTGAACAGAGCTGAAGGCGGAACAATACGACGCATTATTAAAACCTCACATCACAAAGGCTTGTATGAAGTCCCAACACAGGCGACAGGCAAGACCCACAATATGCATTTGTTAAGGTGGTTGTTCACATGATAAGAAGCTTTCCAATACGGAATAATGTGTCTGCCTGTCCTTAGCTAAAAACATGAACAAGACATCTTCATAATTTGCTCTTATCAAAGGTAATTAAAGGGTGAAGTAACTCTGCTTTAATAATGAGTAAGAAGCCTGTAGAAAAGTTGCATTCAATGTCTTGCCTAAGATAATGATTTTATATCATACCACTTAGTCAAGTGAGGTCAACTGATGGGTCATTCCTTCAGTGTCAACACGTACTGTACTCTCCTTCCACTCAGTGCAGTGTGGTACCTTTATGCTATAGAGCAGTTGCCTTTATTGTTTTAAATTATTTCAAAACATTTTCCAAAAACATTCCCCAAAAGCTAGTAAGTAATTTAATAAATAAATAAATAAAATCTAAGAAATTCCATGAATTAGAAAACTTAAGTTTAAGAAGTAGTGAAAATGGCTAATCTACAAGCTCACAACATGGCGCAAAGCAAAGCGTTGTGAGCTTGTAGATCTGTTTTCACTAGTTTGTGTCCAGGGCAAACGTCTACTTTCTCTTTTGGGTCACAGGCTAAAAAATGTGGGAACCGCTGGTAAGAGGCTCTCTCTCTGTCCTACTTCAGAGACTCCCTGAATCGGGTTATGTAGAAATCAGCCTGATGGTGGTGCTAAATGGACAGATCCATGTTGATGACATGACTCTAGACATACTGTGTACCACTTTGCGTGATTTTAGAGCAAAATCTGTAGGAGCAGTGTCCAAAAATCCTGTTTTGCAGGGTGTTCCAACTGTATGTGCCGGGCTGCATCTTAAATGTGACTACTGTACATTATGTTGTTTGTTCATTGTGAATGGTATTCCCTGGTTCATCTGAGGCTTTGTGTACATTTGTGCTGATATTCCCTTAATGAGGATTCACAAATAAAAAACATTTCAGTTCCAGTCAGAGCACTGTCAGGAAATAACTCATTTAGAATGATATGAATATTCCAGTCTGTTTTTGCATCTTAAGACTATGGATAAGTTTGCCTTGCTGTCCGGTCTGATATTTTCATGAGAGACCACTGTTGCCCTATATTGTCCCTGCTTGCCCAAGGCAAGGCGGAGACTATGTTTATGGAACAATGGGTGTCCTTGCCCTGGGCTACAGTATGTGTATGTATGTAGATTTGGGTTACTGGACTGTCACCTGCCCAAATTGTCCTGCACATCTACAGTACATAAATACACCTTCACTACCTGCCCTGGTGGAGACCTGTCCTCCGATTAGCATATTTTTCTAGTTAGTTAAATTAATCCTCTTGAAAAATTAATTCTCCAAGCATGGCTTGACTACCTGCCCCGGTGTGCACATCTCTCTCACATTTTCATTATTCTCCATCTATCATTTCTTCATTCTCTCCATTCATTTCATTCTTGATCTATGTATCAATTATTTCTCCCATCTGCCTATACCTCCTTTAATTGTGCCCTTCATTCCACCCATCCATCCATCCATCCATCATTGTGTGTGCTATAGTGAGTAATAGCTTGTCCTCCATCACCCAGTTTGGCAAGCAGCTTCAAAAGGTCAGAACAATGGCCGTTTAACTGGCAAAGTGTCTGGTAGAGCTGACAAACCTACCTGCCAACAAAGCCAATCCTGCTACAGTGTTGAGCTCATATTTGGCTGGGGTTAAGCTGACAGAACGGCCTGTGGGGAACTTTCCCTCTTTTTTCCCCCTCCCAGTATAATAATCAGCAAAGTCACATTAGCAACACAGACAATATCAAAGGAGGAGGTTGGAAGGAGGAAGAGTTCAGTTCCTATACGATGTGGCAGTAGAAGATCCACAAGGTTCTTATCTCTGGGCAATACATATTGTTGTTGTTGGGTGGAAACATGTTGTCCAAAACCTTCCATTTTAGTTTAACTCATTGAGTGCCAATCCCGAACTAGTTCGGCTTTATTATCGTATCGCAGAGTGCCGATCCCGAACAAGTTCGGCTTTAAAAAAAAAAAAAAAAAAAAAAAATTTTTTTTTTGGACCCCATCAAATCTAGTGAACATGATTTCAATCGCGATTTTGCATGTTCCACCCCCATACAACCCCATCTAACATACAGGGCAGCCATGTTTGTTTACATAACATGTAAAACATAATGGCGATTATCTCAAGAATGCCTGAACGGATTTCCAATCGGATTTTTTTGTTTGAAAGCTGTGAACAAACTGCACAAATCCACTCCAATGCAATCCAGGATTGCATTGGATTTTTTAGAGCTCATTCTTCTCTGTTTTTTTCCCATGCATGAGGTGTGCAAGGTTTAATCATGGCTAAGTTGACGAAAATAAGGCTTCTAAAATGCTTGGTAGCCAATAGCTAACTTCAAGCTAACTTCATCCTCTTCCTGTACATGCACAAAGGAAAGTGTTCAGGCAAGTCATGGCTGCAGGGCTTCTGCATATACCAGCATATCTCTATGGGATTTTCTAAGGCCACTGGGCGCCCTCTAGTGGTGAAAGGGGTGGCACTAAATGAGTTAAAAACGATTAGTGAAAATAGACGATCTACAAGCACACAACGCCTCACATCGCAAAGCGTTGTGTGCTTGTAGAACTGGTATTTTCACGCAGTGAGTATGTGCATGAAATTTCACGGAAATCTCACAATATTCATGATTTGAGCCATTTTAATGAAAACGGAGCACCCAGAAAACTTTGGAAGCCAATCTTGGCCGATCAGGATGGAATATAAAAAATCTGAAAGTTTTACCCGTTTTATTTAATGATTATAGGGATACTGTGTAGTATGTACCGATTTGCGGATTTTTGGAGAATCTGTAGGAGTAGTCTGTCTGCAATAAAGTACAGTAGACATGTCGGACTAGTATCGCCTACATCGATCTATATCTGTAGACTTTCAAGTCTCCTTCATCTGGAATTTCCGGTTCAATTTAATGGATTATTGTATTGTATGCAATGCATTTATATGTATATTTTAGTCTACATTAGCCATGCTAAACGACAATGATTTAAATGATCATGGTTTAAAATAAAATCTAAGTATCACTGCAGCTTTGCAGGGCTGGGAATTTCATTACGGGTTTACTATTACGGTTAAATGAGTTCTCCATAAATGGCTTCCTGCACACGCCGCTATTCTCCCTCAGCAATTTTAGCATGGCTCGTTTTTTTGTATTGACTATACGACTGTGTCGCATGATGAAAATACAGATCTACAAGCTTACATGTGTCATGTGGCTAGCTTGTTGATCAGCTATGTTCGGCAAGTGACACCATCATATGACAGAGTATAATTGAGACAAATGTAAACAAATGCTGTGCCGACCCATCTATAAAATATAACGAATCTTTATTAAACAACTCTTTCAAAACTTGATAATTATAGACAGACCTATGAATAACATAACAGTTTACGTGCAGCCAACTGCCTTAGATAAAAAGTAACAACAGGAAAGCACCATGGCAGAAGAGAAAAGCACCATGGCAGAGAAAATTAACAAGAAAGCGCCATGGCGGAGAATTAACTTGTGTTATTCCTATCCTCTTCAGACAGTTCAAGCAGTGTTGGTGAAAATAAACATCTCTTTCCAAAAGCCAGAAGAAACCAGAGATAATTTCTTTAATCTGCACTATGGCATGAAAGTGCTTACCTGAAGCTGCATAATTAAGGACATATTTTATTGACAAAGTTTACTTAAAGGGGCACTCCACCACTTTTCAACCTATGTTCATATAATTGGTCCTCACTCAAAAATTGCTTTTTTTTTTTCTCTCAAAGGAGGGCTGTGGGAAGGTCAGAAACCCATTGTCTTGTGACATCATCGATTGCCAATCCAGCTTATAGAAACTGCAGGCTTTCTATTCCTGAAAAGTTGCAATTTTAAAGTGGAAGCCATTGTTCTCGCGATAATACAAATCTAAATATTGTTTTCAAAAATATTGATTAATTTTTTTTTTTGGAAAATGATGATGTCACAAGACGATGGATTTTGAACTTCCCACAGCTCTCCTAGGAGACTTGGACTGAGTAGAAAGAAATTGTGATATTTTATCATGAACATTAGTGAGGACCTATTATATGAAGACAGGTTGAAAAGTGGTGAACTACTCCTTTAAGCAAAATAAGTTCCCTTTGAGCAGTAACTGGCAGATAAAATGAAAAGGGAAGATGAAAAGACGGCCTATTGTCATTGTGTATACAAATGCAACATGCCAATCATTCTCAATCTCTCTTTCTCTTATCTGTTGGATCTCACAGAAACGTCTGCTAAATGCAGCTCCAAGATTTGTAGCTTCACGACATGACAGCGCCAAGAGGCGCTCTCTATGTGTGTCTGGCAAAGGGAACGAATAGTAAAGGTAAAACAACGTGCAATCTCTGTTACATGGTGGACTTTCCCTCCAAGCCAACGATAAAAAGTGACTTTTCATGATAAAGTGCTTTTATAAAAACAGCCATAGGCCGTTACAGTGCGTCATGACAACACCACAACCACCACCACCCAAACAGTGCACTCCACAGGTAAAATTCTACAGGGCCATTCTGAGCTGAAGAGGACAGCTAAAAACAGACTGTGTGTGAGAGCTAGCACCAGTAAAGTTGGCATGTGTATACCTACAGTACACACACCAGTATACAAACCAGTGAGTGCTTGTGTTCATGTGTTTATGTATGTCAGTGAAAATTTGAGAGGCATGTGTGTGTTAGTGCAGTTTGCGGTGGCGGCTGGGATTAGCATGGTCGCTGTCTATATTTTCAAAGACGCCCAGGTAAATGCCATACAGGGTGGTCAGCTTCCAGTTCAGACAGCTACAAAACAAAGAGAGGAAGAGGACAGAATCCTGAGGACTTAACTGAGAAGATCACATTCAATCAAGCGAACAAAATGTATACACATTTCGGGTTGATTGTCTCTTCAACAAATTACACTATATTAGGCCTACGTTGTTGTATGATGAATAGTGATAATAGCTAGCTCTGGTATTTTGGAATTTTGTTTTAAATGTATGGACTTTTACCTATAATCACATGCCCAAAATAGGGACGATATGTTGAAAGTGGTTAACCCATTTAGACCTAAGTCCGCCTGGAAAAAAGCCTTAAAAACCTATGGCCGATTGGAAAAATACCCCTAAAACCTGAGATTTTATGGAAAACTTCACAGAGGTGTCAACGTCTACTAAAACATGTATTTCTCAGCCTCTGTAGCAGCTAGAAACAAAATTTCAAAACTGTTTGATAGCTTACACCTTTGGCTTTCGTGGGAAATTATGTGTCATGGTCCAGACCTTTATCATTTTTTTAAAAAAAATCTGCAAACTCAAAGATTTTAATAAATCTTATAAAACGTCTAATAAAAAATACATTTCTCAGCCTATGTAGCACATAGAAACATAATTAGCAAATATTTGAGACCTTACACCATAGGCCTTACAACATATAGGCCACCATTTGACAAGAAACAACAAGCACCAAAACTTTCAATATTTCAATTCTAGTTACCAAAACCTTCTATTGAATATTTCAATTCTAGTTGTTAGCTCCATGTAACGGTAAATCTGGCGAGCGACATTTGTCATTATTATTATATGTGCGTGTGTGTGTGTGCGCCAGTGTATGTGATTGAATGAACCATATCATCATAATCATTTTATAAGTGTTATTACCTCCAGATAGCTGCGAATCTGTTGTTCTGGAGTTTGGGGTTGACTAGCTGTTCGGCTAACATGTTGGTCTCTGAAACTAGCCGTGTCAAAGTGCGTCCGTGAAAAGTTATCCAATTCCAGTCCTCATGAAATCCATGAAACACTTCTTCATCATCGTCGTTGTTTTCAAACATATCACGTAACAATGCCAATTCCAGCGGGTCCGGTTTGCCTTCGCTCAACGCTTCTTCCATTTCGCCGCTATGAGAAGCTGCACTGGGATTCTCAGACAAAAAAAAAAAAAAAAAAAAATCCCAGAATGCTTTGCGGTAGTCAGGGAAGCATACGTCATCGCCTCCTGATGCATTTCATTGGCCACGAGACCAGAAGAGGGTAAAAACTACAGGAAACACATTTTGCGTTCCCAGTCTGAATGGATAAACAGCATTTTGCGTTCCCGGCCTGAAAGGTAGAAACGCATTTTGCGTTCCCGGTCTAAATGGGTTAAAGGACCTCACAGTGAACTCTCGATATGCTGACGTGTTTACTACTGCCATATGCAAATTCCCCTTCACCCCAGCCTCCACCACTGCATCGGTTCTACTCTACATGCATACTTATTGGATTTCACCCCACAACCGACACAGTCCTGGGTGGATGGGTGTTGAAGCTAGCAGAGAGACCACTATTGCTACAGGCAATACACAAACATGATGTGTGTGAAATACCAATAACAATCATTTAGCACTGTTTGGTTATTTTATATCGCATTCTTAAGCCAATAATATGATGACCAGCGGAGATTATTCAGTAGGAGACTCAATTAGTCATGACTGAGCAGTCATCTAATTATTGGATTAGTAATGTGACAAAAACTAAAATATTGCCATGAATTCAAAGCTTCATGGTGTGTGTAATTGATAGAAAATAAGTCACTTTGGGGGTGAATTACTCTTTTAAAACCGTAATTTTATCAACTAAGTATTAATTACTAAGCACTCCAAGATTTACTTACAGGGTTTTGGGCAACATGATAAAAGAAATATTTTTTTTGATAATTATTTTTCATAAGATAATGAATCTCAGATTTCCCCAGTAGATATATCTGGCCAGTGACTTACAGTACCATGACAGCTCAACATGCCCCTAAAGCACTGACATGCACACACCTGACTTTTTATCAAGTTGCCATCTCATCTGTTATTTCACAGCCTCGGGAGAAAAACAAGGAATTTTCCTAGTAACGTAATTAACATACGTGTAAAACAAACCCTGCAGTACCATATTTTGAAGTGTTTAAGTGTGTGTGTGTGTGTACTGGAGGTGGGGGCGAAGTGAAGCGCTGCTCCACTAGTTCAGAGCTGCACGTGCGCACATGCGTCTACCTCGCGTAGGCAAAAAAACAACCAGTCACGGTTTTCTCACCTCGCTTACAAGTGTGTCAAGATTAACATAGGAATGATCATTCCTGGCTGGATCATGAATTCATTGCATGTCAATGTGTGATCTGTCCTGCTAAGTAGACAACTGTAGGTGTGGGCATACTGTCAGATGTTCTGTCTGAAACAGTCCAAAGAGAACATTTGGATAACAGTGGCTGATTGATTCATGAACTAATTACATTGTAGAAGTGAGTTCTGCTAGGTAAATGCCATGACAACACTAAATTATCCCCATTATGCAAGCAGTAAATAGAATAGAGTATATTGCGGGTTAATAAATAGACCTACATTAAAGAGGTCGTTTCAATAGGCTATCGCTCACATGTATGGACGTGCATGTGACATAGCTCTCCACTAGTTAAAAGATCCACAGACAGTACACCCATGGTGTATAAGACGCATATTGGGCCTTTAACATAACTATTTATGGGCCCTCAGTTTGAGGACCTTTGCAAAATCTTTTTTATCATTCTGGTCTGAGGACAATTTTGTAGTAGCCCTGACTAAAGTCATTGAAACTACTGAATCACTTTTCTGTTTTACATAATCATATCGTGCACCTGAACCAGTACAGAGTGCTTTTACATAACAGTCATGCTTTACACCAACACCAGTGCTTGTAAAAAAGCCATGAAAGTGGGCACATGCAGAGGGGGTTAAGTTATGAGGGTCATATTTATGTCTGAGCTAACCTGCGACTCTGAGCAGGTCATGACCTGTAGGTCCACATGTGGTGTTTAGATAAGTAGAGGCTGCAGGAATTTGACCCCCTGTTACACATGTATACACATATTAGGAGAAAGGGTTTTCTACAAGGTCTGGGTGCAAAACTCCTAATGGTTTTGTTACTTTTAATCGTTGCATCATTTACATTTGCTATGTATATTAAAATAATCTAAAACAATATTTGATTCACATCACTAAATAAATCCCAAAATTGGGAGAAGCGAGGGAGTGATACAGAGAATTGAAAAAGTACAGTTTCCTGCACAGGTTCATAGCCAAGTAGTCTTTTGCTAAGAAACATGTTACGTGACGAATGACGTAGAAAAAAGAGGTGATGAGACAGTGAGGAACAGAAACGTGAGAGAGAAAGACCGCAGAGAGTGAAAAGGGGAGAGAGAGTGTCACATACAGGTAGGAAGCGAGATAAACAACACAGGGTCTGAGATGAAGAGACATTATATACTAACCTCTTAAGTCCAGCGATGACGTACATGCTCTTTGGCAGCAGTAGATAGATTTGGTCCGTTAGGACAGCCTGGATTATCTTTTTAGCAACGTAATTCGGGTCTAGGATTGGCAGCACGTGTGGCCATCTGATGAAAGAAATATATATACAGTATTTATAACAAAATAAGAGACATTATAATTGAGAGTAAATGAGGGGTAATTAATACTTTGTAATACAACTGTGCCTCTAACAAAAAATATATCATACATTATGTTCTTCTTCCAATAATAAATTAGGCTTTACAGAGCAACAGTATTAATGGTTTGTTTCCAAAGTCACCATCCACCTTTTGTAACTTTCAATAAATGCTCACTCAAACATGCCTTGTATTGAACAGGGAATCAGTCATTTACAAACAAGGACCTCAGAAGTAGGCTATTTTCCCTTCTTCAATTAAACTATCCAGAGAAGGTCCATTAACCAGGGTGATTTTCTGTCTGCATGGGTCATTAAGACAGACCCAGAGCACCTCAATTAAACAGACAGCGAAACTCAAACAATTAATACTAGATACCCAAAATATGAATAGGCTCCACTAATGAAGCCACAACACAGAGCTGTTGGGGTCACACCAGCTCTTACTACAGGTACAAGAATATTTGGGAAATATGGATGGAAAAATATTAAGAGTTTTATAAACCAATATTCCGTCTCTCTCCATATTATTGCAGTCCTCCCCCATATCTTAACTAAAGAAATGTTCATATCATTGATTAAAATATATTTATGTTATTGGAGAATATGATACATTGGGTACATGCTAGCGGGTATCCAAATCTGTATTTTTAGTGGATACGCGTGTGTGTGAACAGAAAGTGACTTTTGTCTTACACCACAAACTGACGTTAGGACATGATGTCATACACAACACACGTAAGAATGGGTGAAAGAGAAATTAAGTGAAACAAAAGACTGGTGTCTGATGTATGCCTGAGGCACTGTTTTAAACATGTGTATTACACATTTAGCATGTGTCTTCTCTCACACACAAACACCTGCCATAATCTGCTTCATTTGCATTCTCCCTGCTACACAAAGGATGTTTTTAAGATTGGGATCCTGTCTGTGTCTGTCCGTCTCAGTGACTGTGGGAACTGTGCAACGTGTGCCCAAGTGAACAGTTGAAGGTTTCATTTCATCTTCCCTCTAGACACAGACACAATAACTCCTGCGACTAGAAACCTCTGTGGCTGAAGAAAAGGAAGTCAAAGCCAATGTGACTAATTCTCGAAACATGCTTACGATCATAATTATCTTCAAGCACTTGTGCGAGCGTTTCCACAAGAGTAGTCTGATTCATCATCTTAGCTGAATGCGTTTGTTGGTACACACAAAACTCATGTCTTCTCTGAGAAAACATTTATTCTTTATGCCAAATTCATTACAGTATTGACACAGAATGTTTCAGTACCCAACATTTGTCAAAGTCAAAATAAATAAAAAAAATGGCCTGTTCAATCATCTATTGCTTGTACCTGAGGATGGATAATTGAGCTTATATACATTCATAAGTTCATATAAGCTATATGAAGGCTGATTTATATAGCCACCCACCCACCCACCCACCCACCCACCCACCCACACACACACACACACACACACACACACACACACACACACACACACACACACACACACACACACACACACACACACACACACACACACACACACACACACACACACACACACACACACACACACACACACACACACACACACACACACACACACACACACACACACACACACACACACACACACACACACACAGAATCGCAAGGCTGATTTGTTTATTTTTGGAAGACCCTACAGGATTTCAAGGGTAGTGGGAGTGTTTTTGTTTAAACTCGGAAAACATCAGTTTACTTGATACTGCCGAATCAAGAAAACATGTACTATTTCACCATACAGGACAGGACACGATGTTATGTATTTAACATTGGTAACATTGGATTCACAAACACATATCGTTTCTTGAGATGCAAGATTACATTCCCCCAAAATGTGTATTTTGGGTGACCCTGGTTCCTTTGACTATGTTGTAAAACGGCTCTAATGTTGGGACATGAACATATAGTGAGTGCAGAACTCTTTCTGCCCACCGTGAATGTTTGGTTTAGTCAACTTGGTCAGGTTGCAGCTCTGGAAAAAGCAGACTTATTAACAAAGGGGATTGGACAACTACCTGTTAAAATGGGAGGAGGGGGCACCGTCTAAATATGAACAGAGCAGACTCTTGTCTGAACTGTACTTTTCTTCATTTGAATAACCCATCGCCTTATTATTCACATGTTATTTCTTTGTTTTTGTTCCCTATGTTATATTCTGTGTTTCTTTATCGGCTTTATTGGTTTCCTTCTTTTACATTGTTGCAAAAGTCCTTGCTTTAACTTGTGTATTGAAAAAAACAATGAAAATATTAATAATAATAAAAACATTGGAATATGTTATATATTTAAATAATACTTGAGTATTTATAATTTATAGCCCGACTTTTGCAAATGTGTACTAAGAATTGTCTGACTACTAACAAGGATAAGATCAAATTAAATGGATAAAAAAAAGCCCAGAAATGCTTTGCAGACCATTTATGCTATCGTCTCTGACAGTCATTTTCCCTCCCTTTCCTTTCATCCTCACTTTCACCACCTTCTCCCACTCCCTTTCCTCTCCCGTAAACATACATTGCATTTTGCAATCCACCCATCCTCTTTCAGTCTTCAATACCTATCGCTCTCCTTCCTCCACCTGTACCCCCCCCCATATCTGATTTCTTTCCCTGTCTCCACCCCCCACATTGGCATTCCCATTACTTCTGCCCAAGCCATTCCTCACTTACCACCTCTTTTCACCAATCACATTTATTTTCCTCTTCCATGTCTTTGTTCTTCCGTCCGCACTGCCGTTCCTTTCCCTTTACTCTTCCTCCTCTTAAAACCATTTTAAAGCATCTTTGGGCTATTGGCTGACATGGCTGGGCTATAAAACTCAACAGCTACTGTAAGGTGGCCTAATGGACTTTCTTTCAATAGGTACACACGCACACAAACCCATAACTCACACACACACAAACCCATAAAAAGCCATAGTATAGGGAGCTATTATCACAGAGCCTTCTTGATAATCTACTACTAAACAGCCCTTCACAGCAGTGATGATGACTCAGTAAGAAATGAAAAGGGGGAAAGAGAAAGGAGTGACAGTGGGGAAGGGGGGGGGGGGGATGAACTGAGAGGAAACAGGGGGAGAGAAGAGACAACGAGAGAGTCAGTGAGAGGAGAGGAAAAGTGATAAAGGGTCAAACTCAAATACAAAAGTGACAAATATACATTACACACAAGCATACAAACATACCGACAGAAAAAACAATGCAAGTCCATCACAGCAAATTGGTTTGTTTGAAGAGAAGCCAGGTTGATTGAGATGATAATAGTCAATTCACCATGAGTCATGCTGGCACTACAATCATAATAGGCAGGGCAAAGCGTGTAAAAACCTGATTAAAGGGTGCACCAAACTTTTCTCGATTGATTCTTATGTATTTCTTCCTGTAGAATCCATTTCTGCAATATACATTTTTATATCGCGCATAATTAATGAGATAATTAGCATGTTTGACTAATTATGCTAATTATCTCATTAATTATGCACAATACAACAATATACTTTGCAGAAATGGATTCTACGGGAAGAATTACATAAAGATCAACTGAGAAAAGTTTGTTAAACCCCTTTATCAATTTTTGATGAATTCTTTCCCGTTCTTTCTGCCCATGTGTCAAATTATTTGTAACATGGGTGGAAATGACAGGACAAACCCTATTTAAAAAATGATAAAAGGGTTTACCAAACTTTTCTCTGTTGATTCTTATGTATTTTTTCCTGTAGAATCCATTTCTGCAATATACATTTTTGTATTGTGCATCATTAATGAGTTAATTAGCATATTTGAAGCATATTTGACATATGAGGGGAAATAACAGGAAAAACCTGTAACAATTTCATAAAAGGGTTTAACAAACTTTTCTCAGTTGATCCTTATGTATTTTTTCCTGTACAATCCATTTCTGCAATATACATTTTTGTATTGTGTATCGTTAATGAGTTAATTAGCATATTTGACATATGAGGGGAAATAACAGGAAAAACCTATAACAATTTGATAAAAGGCTTTAACAAACTTTTCTCAGTTGATCCTTATGTATTTTTTCCTGTACAATCCATTTCTGCTATATGTACATTTTTGTATTGTGCATATTTAATGAGATCATTTGCATATTTGACACATGGGCTTTAATAATTGTATAATAAATATGCGTATGGATAATTTGGCTGTAGGCAGACAAAATTATGCCATTAGGCCACAGAATATTTACATTTGATCAAAATGAATCTATTTTTATATCCCTAGTGGAGGACCCCCGCCACTGCAGAGAACATTAAATGCTGTAACTCGGGCTAGGAGCAACCGGGAGAGCTGGGGCCGGTACCCACGCGTCCGCCTCGGCGGTGCGGAGACAGCCCTGCGCACCACCTAGCGGCAGACCACCGCCACTGCAACCCGCTAAAAAAGCCTGTAACTCAGCCCCAGCGACCGGGGTGACCTGACGGTCGCTTATCTCCCGATTAGGGAGTCTTACTGGTTAAAAGTCATCTGAGTATTCACTCTCTCTATCTGATGCATCTGGATCACTGCTGATTACAAACTCAGTGTCAGACTCTGATGTGGAAGAAGGCATTTCTGAAGTACATATAGATTCATTTTCAGAGGATGTAGCATCTTTTATTTTCCGCCTCTTTTTAGCAGGTTGACTCTTTGGTTTCCTTCTTTGACTTTCCAGGCTCTCATCGTTGCTCTCATCATCAGCTTCCTCCCCGCACTTTGATTTCCTGGGAGGTTTTCTGCTCAGGCTTGGTGGAAACTGTTTGCAAGTGAACCAAACTGGGACAAGACTGGCAACAGACAGACAATGTTCTTGTCCCAGTTTGGACCGTCAGGTCACCCCAGTCGCTGGGGGGCTGAGTTATGGGCTTTTTAGGGGGCTGCAGTGGCAGCGGTCAGGGCTCTATGCAGGGCTGTCTCCGCGCCGCCGAGGCGGACGCGTGGGTACTGGCCCCGGCTCTCCCGGTCGCTCCTAGCCCGAGTTACAGCATTTTATGTGCGCTGCAGTGGCGGGGGTCCTCCACTAGGGATATAAAAATAGATTCATTTTGATCAAATATAAATATTCTGTGGCCTAATTGCATAATTGTGTCTGCCTACAGCCAAATTATCCATACGCATATGTATTATACAATTATTAAAGCCCATGTGTCAAATATGCAAATTATCTCCTTAAATATGCACAATACAAACATGTACATAGCAGAAATGGATTGTACAGGAAAAAATACATAAGGATCAACTGAGAAAAGTTTGTTAAAGCCTTTTATCAATTTGTTATAGGTTTTTCCTGTTATTTCCGCTCATATGTCAAATATGCTAATTAACTCATTAACGATACACAATACAAAAATGTATATTGCAGAAATGGATTCTACAGGAAAAAATACATATGGATCAACTGAGAAAAGTTTGTTAAACCCTTTTATCAAATTGTTATAGGTTTTTTGTGTTATTTCCCCTCATATGTCAAATATGCTTCAAATATGCTAATTAACTCATTAATGATGCACAATACAAAAATGTATATTGCAGAAATGGATTCTACAGGAAAAAATACATAAGTATCAACAGAGAAAAGTTTGGTAAACCCTTTTATCATTTTTTAAATAGGGTTTGTCCTGTCATTTCCACCCATGTTACAAATAATTTGACCCATGGGCAGAAAGAACGGGAAAGAATTCATCAAAAATTGATAAAGGGGTTTACCAAACTTTTCTCAGTGGATCTTTATGTAATTCTTCCCGTAGAATCCATTTCTGCAAAGTATATTGTTGAATTGTGCATAATTAATGAGATAATTAGCATAATTAGTCAAAAATGCTAATTATCTCATTAATTATGCACGATATAAAAATGTATATTGCAGAAATGGATTCTACAGGAAAAAATACATAAGAATCAATTGAGAAAGGTTTGGTGCACCCTTTAATCAGGTTTTTACACGCTTTGCCCTGCCTATAATTGTATTGACTCAGTGGGCAGTGGGCACAGAGGCAATATACCAGTCCATCAAGTTCTTCTAACGCCAGGGCTCCACTGCAGCCATCTGGCGCCGCATCAGCATCAACGCTGGGAATATTCCCTTTCTAATCAATGAAGGGTGCTCCATTGCCGACGTTGCGCTGCGTTCGATGCTGGCTTTGGGCGCCCAATTCACCCCGGTTCATTTTTTGACGCCGTCTTTCTCTCCTATATTACAATTGGCTAATGGGAGCCGGTGTGTGGGTGGAACATGGCCACGTCACTATGACTCAGATGTAAACATAATAAAATAAAAAATAAAACATCAGATACGCCCATATCAGGCCTGTGTTCTACCGTGATACACAGCAAACGTAGTATGCGTATGCCCTCGTGAAAACTCCAAAGGATACGCTGCAGGGGGAGGGGCTGGGGGGAACAAGAATGTGGAATTCATTTACTTTTTTGTGTAAATGTTGCGTACCGTCTAGCGTCTATTCTCTCGTGAACAGACTTATCTATCAGACTTAAAAAAGAGAGGGCGTTTCCCGTTAGCCAGATTGCATACCGTCTGATGTGAAGGAATGTGTGGCTATTTTCTTGCTTGAGGTGATAAGGAATGGCCACGGGCCATATAGTTCCGAAGCAATTCATACATTAACTCATATAGTGCCAATCCCGAGAAGACTCGTGAAAAGTACTCAGAGTACCCGGAGTGCCAATCCCGAGTATACTCGTGAAAAGTAATATATTACTGTAACGGCGGATACATTACCGAGTACAATGGCCGGAGGTCCGGAGACGAAATCCGTCGCTGATTTCGCATCATCACGGCTCCACAAGCACAAAATAGTCCCATCCATAACATTGAGGTGGACGGGGGATCTCATCTTTAAAATCTCAGTGAATGCCAGCCATTTTGTTTAATTTTACCTTTTTATGGGGGCCAAAATCATATTTTGTACTTTAATTACATATATAAATCTATGCTTCTATCGAAAGCCACACTACCCCTCTTACAAAGGAAAACATGTATATTTATATATATATATATATCCTATCATTAGATTTGGGCTTCAATAGAACATGTGTAAGATGACATAGATCACATTGATATATACTGTTATTTATGACTGCTGTTTGTGATCTAGAGTGCTATGGCCTTTGAAAACCACCAGGTGGTGTTCTCCTACTATCTGATCACACATCAGAAGAAGGAAGAAGAACGTCCATTTTGATTTGGTCCGGGCCTTGTTTGTTTACATCAGTGCCAGGCCTTTTAGCTAACATGCTATAACACTTCAGAGCCCTTGATCGCTATCAAGGGATTCCAGCCGTGCCTAATGGATGGCACGACTGGAATCGCGTGATTTTTTCGAGTTTTCTGAATACTTATAGTTCGTCTGGGAAGCACGGAAAGTGTATAAACGAACGTGTATAGCTAACGCTAAAGTGGCCGGAACCAATGTTCGGTTATACCGGTTTCCCGTCGGACTGTGTTACACTGGTGCTACAGTCAAATCGGCCGTATCGCTCCGTTCACAGAGGCTCACGGCTAACTTCTAGAGCGATTTTTTTTTAATTAAAATGATGTCATGAAAGATAAAACGTTTGATTTATTAAAAAGACGTAAAAGACGTTTATGGCACTGGGTGAGTTAATGTCCATTATCTCAAAACTACACTTTAGAAGCGCAGATGGCAATAGATGCTCGGTTATGTTACACATATATAAAAGCTCCGGTCCGCCATTACACAACTCCACGTGGACAAGGATCGGTTCCGGCGCAGGACGCGATGGCGTCAGACCGGAAGTGTTTGCGCTGTGGACTTCTGGCCTTCAAAATAAGATAACGGGGGTGATGCCAACCTGAGACTGGCATCGTGGACTTTATAATCCGTTAATTTCATGGGCACTAAATGAGTTAACTTAACAATAGACCTGAAACCTCCCAGGCTGACTTTATACAAATTGCGCGCCGTCGCACAGTATGAAATGCAAGGTAACTAACATTCTAGATTCAGTCTACTGCTGACTCTTGCATTGATTGAAGATGGGACCACAACCACCGCAAATCTCAAAGCAATCTCTTGAGTTTTGCCTCGGGACCAACTACAATACTACAATTCATGCATTTTCCAAGAAAACCCATGAAATTATAGTATGCCCTAAAAAATTAAAAGAAGACAACACTGGCCCATATGGTATATAGGCATGTACTAATGACATCAGGTATCTCCATGTAGGAGCGTAAAAGGGACACAGGTAAACTGACAGGTACAGACCCCCGCGTTGCCTCAAATGGTGTTAGCTTGTCAGTTGCCACCATTGGTGTGTGAATGTGGGAACTGAGGAGGCTGGTGTTGAATGAATGGACCATTGTAAAGCGCTAGAGTTCGCAACTTGCTTAGAAAAGCGCTATAAAAATGCAATCCATTATTATTATTATTACTACAGAGATCTCCATATATGGGCACAAAAGGGGACAGACGGGTAAAACGGGTACTCTGAGCAAACATGCTGAAGTAGCCAAGTAGCCAGAACCCCTCAGAAATGATCAAAATCACATTAAAAGCATTATGCAATAATTTCCACTTTAGCCATATATTTTTGTGAAATCCAGTGTGGTGACCTACTTGGTTTGGGCACCGTCGAACATGCCAGTGTTGATGAAATAGGGGCAGACAATGGTGGTTTTTACTCCAGTTTTCCCCGTTGCCAGGAGCTCCAGGCCTACAGACTCGGCAAAACCCACCGCAGCAAACTTACTGGCACAGTAGTCTGAAGGAGGGTGGGGTTTAAAGGTCACAGGAAGGACAATAAAATACAAGTTTAAAAGGTGTATTCAAAGCAAGATTCATGCTTCGAATCATTTAACTTTTTTGCTTAATCTAGACGAGACTTAAATCATCCTATCATACATTTTTCATACATAGAATGTTACATAACATGCAAACAAACACACATGAATGAAAACAAGTTGTGTGGTAGTCAGGGAAGCTGGAACCATGACATCTCTGAGGATTCCTGCAGGTCCTTGTTTTGTCGATTAAGTAGCTGATTTAAAAAGAAGCATGAGCAAAGACACTTCTTACGGTTCTCGAGACACAAACTACAGACAGGACACTTATGATTTTCATAAAATAATTCTGTCACTCTGCGTCTCGCTCTCCGCACACGCACACACAGAGAGAGAAAGAGCGCACGTGTTCAGTGTTTTCATAATAACGCCAATAGTGCTGATGCGCGACTTTATCAACATATTCAAGTGAGATGCGTTGGTTTTATAGACTATTATTTAACAGCAATATTAATATAGCTACCAATATGTATGACCTGACCTGAATTTACTCACAGAATAACAGGTCTACTCATACGCTCGGGAAGGCATCGCCGAGCGACGACATCTTCTCGCAATGCCTTTCACACACGATTTCTTTCCGATCTTGCAAAATGGATCAATTCAGGGGTTTTGACGGCGAGTGCCAAAAATAAAAAAGGTCCCGACAGCATTAGTGTACAGGCCCTTAGTCATAGTTTAGACAAACCTTTCAACCCATTCCCGTTTGAATTATAGAACAGACCCTGTACAGAAATATATCTGTCCACTGCTGTACTCCCATAACATTTCATGCCGTATTATTTCCTGGACTCAACATTACATTTAAGAGGTTGTATTTATTTAATTCAATGGCACAGGCAAACCTTTGGCTTACAGCCTGTCAGGGCAGGGTAAAAGGGTGGCTCAGAGATAGTGAATCAACCTCACCCACTATCTGTCCCTCCTGATTTGGGTGAAAGGCCAACAGGGTTCTGCAGAGTGAAGGTCTATTAAATATTAATCTCCTCTACTCAAGGCCAGAACAATCTGGCAACAGCAGTTCTTAGCTCTCGCTGATGGAACGTTAATGAAGCTACCCCCCCCCCCCCCCATATTAGCAGGCTTGAGAAGCTCAGTTAGACACTGTATTGCAGAAAACTCATCATGAAGCCTACTTTTCTGCACACAATTGTAATACCTGCTAATAGAAGTTATGTACTGTCATTTCAAAATCTCTCACTTTTCTGATGCTTATCAACCGTTACAATCCTATAATCTCATATGGTAGTTGGGACTGTTTGGGGGACAATACTCCAGCTACATGGAAAGGGTTCACTGAAAACAGTACTAACTTGACTTTTGTACAGTGATCAAAGACCACACAAATAAACCCAGACAGGGTTGAGAAATCGTTTCCTCTTCCTATAATGCTTTGGTCATACTCTGTGAATACCGACCAAATTACACAACAACATAGATTGTTTAGTGCAGTGGTTCTCAACCTTTTCTGGTCGCGACCCCCAAAATAATCATATCTGAACTGGAGACCCCAAGTAAAATTATTTTTTGTATAACACGGTTCTATTGTGAAAATAGCAGATCTACATAGCAGATCTACATGCTCACAACTGAGCATGTAGATCTGCTATTTTCACAATTCTTGCCTTTAGAGGTATTAAAACGTCCTAAATTGTCACTTTTATATACCCTCTATACACTTACATTTTATGTTGGATTTGTTTACTGTTGAGTAAGAAAACAATGTTGCACATTAAGTTAATTATCTGGGGACCCCCCAAAATAATTTGGCGACCCCCCTGGGGGTCCCGACCCACAGGTTGAGAACCACTGGTTTAGTGGAGGGCATGGAGGGCATCACACACACACACTCACACTCACACACACAATTATGGCAAAGGAAGTACAAAAAATGCAGTGAAATACAGGAAAAGTAACCCATCCAAACACAGAAAGATGTCGTAACAAACTACACACCTGCCAATCCGTTGACTCCTATGAGTCCTGCTGTGCTTGCGATGCTGACCAAGTGGCCATGGTTGTTGGCTATCATGGCTGGCAGGAAGGCCTTGTAGGTCTGAGGAGAGAAAGAAAATATCAGATTCTTTTTTCTCCCAAAAGACTAAACCTAGCAGTTTCATTCTATAGAGAGAGATGCTTGTTCTTTTGAAGAACACATGCAGCCATGAATGAAACATAACATTATCTAGGGTTCAGTTGTGAGTGAGAACTGGAGGGAAAATGTATTAAATCAAGCATTACTTTAAAGATGGTCTGATGACTTTGCACAGTGTTAAATTCAAAGTGAGGTCTGACTGGATAGTTAGACCCTTTATAAGACTATGATGGTCCTGAAAACCTACCGTTAACAAATTATATTGTACCATTTTAATGGAGCACCTAAAATACAAAGGTTGGCTAGTGGAAAAATGGGTTTGTGATTGTGCCAGCTACCCATGATGCACACAGGGTTTTTTTCCCCTCACGATTTTTCATATCAACTATCAAGGCAGAGTTTTTGTATGCAAAATACCTGCCGTGCTACAATGGTGAGTACATCTATTAACTATTAATTTACAGAATGTCTGTCTGATGTCTGTATGTCATAGTACTAACTTCAGACTGGCCTGGACACAGAACACCATATAATATGGACATAAAAGATATCCAGACAGACAGACATAAGAGATCTCCATATAATGTATGGGCATGAAGGGGACAGCAGGCAAGCTTTTGACAACATGCTTTAAAAAAGAGGGATAAAAATACTACATGGAGCACAGACGCGTGCACATATTGGTCAGTAGCGTTATGTCTTAATGAAACATTCATATAGCGCATATTATTTTCATGCCCCGTAACCATCATAAGACTTTGCACAATGCAGCGCGTCTTTTATGAACCTGTTTTAATTCAGCCTTGGACGTCAACATTGGGTTAATCTCTTTCATACACAATAAGCCTTGTATGTCTGTGGACAAAAAAGGCAAGATCAGAAAAACTAACTTGAGCTACAGTAAATTGGCAACAGTCATGCATAGAAGTACACAAGCATAGGGAATAATCTTAAACAAGAAAATTATGTAGTAATCATAACTGATCCAGTATTGTATGATCTACTGACCCAGAAGTGAGCCATTGTGTTGACTTCCATCGTTTTCTCAATCAGAGAGTCTGGAGAATCCATGAACTTCTTCCCTGTCACAATGCCAGCGTTATTCACCAGGATGCTGACATCTCCCACCTCACGCTTTACCTGCAAGTGAAGGTTCAAAGGTTACATAACCCAAAACCAATATCAGTAAGAGGAGATCTTTACAAAAGTAAATACTAATATAAGAGTAAATATCTACAGTAATACTGTTAAGAAACAAACAAAACTAAAAAAGTGATCCTCCCAAGCGGTAACCGCACACACAAACAGGGTTTGACACCTCAAAAGTCAAACAAGGTAACAGACCAACATGAGCCAATATTATGTTGATCAAATGCAACACAGCCTCAGGAAAGACTTCATCCCCCGACAGATTATACAGTAGAAAGTGCCCTACAGTAGATGCTGTTGGAATATTCTGTATTCCAAAGACTGCGTCATCGTCGAGAGAGACCCCAGTGTGTAAGGACTAGGGAATGTCAAGTTACACTGACTGGACCCCAGTAGAGGTGTGGAAATAATAAGATGCACCACAATATAATCAAACATGGACAATTCTACATTGACATCACATAATCAATTATAGCTAACTAACATGTACAGTATTACAGATTTCATTTTCCAAATACTTCCGAAGGCAAAGAAAAAAATCACCTCAATTAACTGTATGAAGTTAGCAGTGAATGTATGTCTATAGCTATTGTGATAGTTATCTTTGTCATGATAATCACTTTGCAAAAATGTGATAATGTAGCTAGCCCCATAGACTGTAGTAAACTGAGGTGCCAACATTTTAGGGATTCTGCAGAACAAAAGTTTCAAATAACAAATTAAGATGTTTAGTTTTGGCTGACCAGACCCTTTTGAAGCATAAAAGCTAGAGACATTGCTTCAGAGGGCGTAGAATGTCATCTATGACCCTGTTGAATACCATGACCACCTCAGGGTATTCAACGTCTGTTTACTCAATAACAGTAACATTGCTGCCAATCTCATCTAGGCCACATTAGCTCAAGTTTCAAACAAACAGGACTTGAGTCCATTCATGTTATTCCCTGTTCTACCATGGCCACAGAAGACACTCATTTCTGATTCAATGGCATTGGCTGTTGATATTTACAGGCAACCAGGACTATGTTTGAGGTGTCCTGATATCTGACAGATTTTGTTTATACAGTGTTTTCCCAATTATGAAAGTTTAAAAAAAGAATCATTGGACAATAATATTGTACAGCACCTTTCAAAACAATGTTCCAAAGTGCTGCGCAGTGCTACGTAAAAAAAACAACAGACAACAAAACAAAATCAAAACAAGAATTGACACACAGTCAATATAAAATCTGTGGATTGGTGTGTTGACGTTAGTGTAAAAAAAGTTTGAAAAAAATTTTTTTTTGAAAAAAAGTTTGAAAAAAAGAAATTTAGAAAAAAAAAAAAGTTTAGGTCCAAAAATGTGTTAAAAAATCGACCTGATGGTGGCGCTATATGGGACAGATCCATGTCGATGAGATAAGTGTAGACATACTGTGTAGCGATTTGTGTGATTTTAGGGCAAAAACTGTAGGAGCAGTATTCAAAAATGTGTTTTAAAAAATTTGGCGGGGGTCCCTGGAGCTGCGGGGGTCCCTGGAAGGGTGGAGGTTGTGGATTGGCAGACAAGGATTGTGTGTGGAAAATTTCACATGGATAGGGGCAAAAAAGTGTGATGTGACGTGACAGACTGACGGACAGACAGGCGGTGGAGGTTTTCATAGTAACTGCGACCTGGCGGTCGCAATTATAATCATTAGTATTGTTTATTTTAATTATTATTATTAAGGAACTCTAGAAATCTCAGTTGGAACTGTTACCCCAGTGACCCGATGCTGGATAAGCGGTTGAAGATGGATGGATGGATGGATGGATGGATTATTTTAGAGTAAGCTACTTTATTTACCATTATTGTGTACTCCGCCACATGGGGAGCAATCTTCAATTCAATCTTCAATTCAAAGAAGCTTTATTGGCATGAGAACACAAACGTTTACACAGTGGTGGAAAAAGTACCTACATTTTTATAATTAAGTAAAAGTATCAATTCTGCAATGTAGAATCACTCTGTTACAAGTAAAAGTCCAGAATTAAAAATGTACTTGAGTAAAAGTACAAAAGTATTGGTATCCAAATGTACTTAAAGTACCAAAAGTAAAAGTACAAAATGTTTGAAAATAGCAGATCTACAAGCTCACAACGCGTCGCACCGCAATGCGTTGTGAGCTTGTAGATCGGCTATTTTCAAATAGCCTTGGTATAACATAGGGCTAAAGTGGTTTATGTATGTTTTAAACTTTAGTTATTGATGTAGATTAGCATTATTGGGCTAAATGTAAAGACGCTACGCTGCGCCAAACGTGAATTCAACACAATCTGCTGTTGAGCAGTTTAACCAATTTGCTACGTACGTCTACACAAACGGTCAGATTACAAAGATAAATTGCTTAGTGAAGGCTCACGGATGTCACCATAGGGTACGCTCCAGCAGAATGTCCCGTAATGATCGTATTATTTAAAGAGGAGCATTTTAATCCGATCGGTCGTCGTTTCCTTAAAAAGGTATTAATGTATCTAAGTGCAGTACACCTCGCAACCGATGGGGTCGCATGGCTGAAAAACAACAGAAAATGACGTCTGATCGGATTAAAATGCTGTTTATTAAACAATACGAAAGATACAGGTAATTCTGCTTGAGCGTACCATACTGTGACATCTGTGAGACTTCAGTAAGCACTTTATCTTTGAAATATGAACGTTTTTGTAGACGTACGTAGCAAATAGGTTTAACTGCTCAACACGAGGTTGAAGTGAATTTATTACACACCGTGACTCGTGCGTTAGCCTGCAGCTAGCGCTAGCTAGCGTTAGCCTGCAGCTAGCGCTAGCTAGCATTAGCCTGCAGCTAGCGCTAGCTAGCGTTAGCCTGCAGCTAGCGCTAGCTAACGTTAGCGTTAGCCGTTAGCCACACATCCAGAATAGTCTAATAAGTCAATTTTCCAACGGCGAGTGAACGATTGCATTCCGAGTTGGGTCGCCATTTTATTCCATGAGTAATTGTGTATAACATGCCTGCGTTAGCCTGCAGCTAGCGCTAGCTAGCGTTAGCCTGCAGCTAGCGCTAGCTAACGTTAGCGTTAGCCGTTAGCCACACATCCAGAATAGTCTAATACGTCAATTTTCCAACGGCGAGTGAACGATTGCATTCCGTGTCCTTCATGGATTTTTTCCCCCTGGCTGTCAATGTTTTTATTGTCCAAAAAGAAAACGTTCTGAACGTTAAAACTAGATAGTTTTACGATCATGACAATGTGACAAACGGAACGGATCCTTTTTTTCCAAACTCGAGAAGAAGAACAGCGCCAGAACAGCGCAAGGCCGCTCCCAATCATGAAACTAGCTCGGTTACCATGTGACATGGGGACAGCCAATAGGCAAATAGGTCGCCTAGGTCGCCTGAATGTCTCACCACAAACGCACGTCTTTAATAAAATCTGTTTCACAGATTTAAAAACAGTTTGATTGAACAAATGACAACATTCGACTGTGCACAATCACAACAATTAGGAAAAACACTGAACACTTTGTTAAGTGACCATCACTTTGTTAAGTGGCCATCATACAGTACAGTATTAGCAGTTTGCCGTTCATTATGAGGTGTCCCGACTCCCGATGTACTGTAGAAATATATTTTATGGACTTGGTATAGGGAGATCTTCACCTCCGACTCGTTTCGTAAAAACAGTCTTCAACCAGGAGTGTGTCTCCAATGCCATCCGGTGGAATATTTTTCATTTCGCCCAAGAAATGTATTTTAAGCGTGTGGTGGGGTGCTCAGACTGCGTCCACTAAGTAGAGTAAGCTTTCAACTCCCCAATGATACCTTTGGTTTGGTGAGGGGCGAAACAGTTTTTGTTATTTTCGGAACAGACGACACGGCTTTCCGGTTTTGCCAAGTGGGAGCGGAGGTAGAGGAACATAGCGTTTAGGGAGAACTCCACTGACGCTATATGGACCAGAGCTAGAGCACATCCAGCCACATCATCACCCAGTAACAACACAAAGAGACTTGGCCTTTGTGCCAGTGATCAACTTTGTGCCAGTGATCAACCTTCACAACAAATCCCAAACAGCTCTCACCTAATCTCTCAAGACAGACTCTGATAGCATCAAATGAAAAGGAACAAAAATTCCATTTTATTTGATGATGGTTAGCCAGATTGGCCCTTACCTGATCAGCCACCCTGTAGACCTCTGCTTTATCACTGCAGTCACACACATAATAGTGGACCTTGACTGCTCCTGCCTCCTTCGCCAGCCTAGCGGTCTCCTTCATGCCCTCCTGGTTGATGTCCCACAGCACCACCACCGTGCTCAGACGTGCAAACTCCTGCGCCATGAGGCGCCCGATCCCGCTGCCCGATCCAGAGATCAGCACCACCTCCCCAGCCACGTTCTTCCTCTTGGTGGGGATAAACATGTAGACGAAGGCCTCCAGGTTGTACCAGAGGGAGAGGAGCAGCACTTGGAGGGTTTCCAAGAAGAAGTTCATGGTGGCTGACGGGTTGTTTGTGATCTAGTGGGTCACAGACAGAAACAAAAATTATTCAATTTATTTACAAGGCGTTTCATTGGGGGTTTTTTTTGGCCCACTTGTGCCGATTTATACTTAAGCGTATGATGATATCATTCTGGGAAAATAATTGATCTACAAGCTTGTGATGGGTTACACATCGGCACTCCAAAACATCACTATTCCGACCACCTAACCCTAACCTCAGTAAAACTAACGCTGGTGAATGCTAACCGGTGAGTAGCTAACCTGCCGAAGCTGGTGAATGCCAACCTCGTGATCGGAATGGGGATGTGTCGGAATGGAATGGAAACCTGTTACCCTTGTGATGTGATGCATTATGAGCAATATACAGAGGTGAAGAGAGAAGGATGCCATATTTAAGAATGAATTCAAACCCATGTTATTGAAACAATGTCTGAGCCAATAGGTATAGGCCTACGTGCTAAAGACTAGTCATTCTGAAAGAGTGCAGGCTTTCGTTCCCGTCCACATCACACTAGTCCTTTTCACTACTTACTTTCTCCCTAAGTCTGAAGGTATCCTAATGAGTGAAATCTAGCTTTGGGCTATGTTGCTAGCCTACCGGAAAACAAGGGGGATTACACCATTGTGTGTCAGAACAAGACGGCTCTCCCCCACCCCTTCACACACAAAAAGACTTAGCCTACAGCAACCAATTATGGCTTGGCCAGGCGACAACTACATGTGTCTGTGTGTGCAGTTTGGTGTACAAGGAAAAGTCAAGAGCCAAAGCTCAGTTCAGTTCAACAGCCTAGGCTAGAGGTTATTTGTGCAAAGCCTTGCCCCTCAACAGTAGGATTTTATTAGGGTAAAACTATCGTGGTGGCTATAGGAACACACCGTCAAACTAATGTTATGCATCTCAGGCAGTCTTAAGATAAGCAGTTAGGTCTATTCAATGGAAATCAAATCAATGGTAGCTGTGTGATTATTCAACATATTGCTCCATCCATGGTAAAGGACTTGAATGGGCATCTTTCAAGTTTAGACCAGTCAGTGATATTTCCGCTGTCATCTATTGGGTGTCTGCAATAGCAGGATAGAATAACAGATAGGCACACCCTGTGAAGAGAATATGCTGTGACAGCAAGGAACAAATGCCCTTGACAAAACGTGCAAGCTAAATAGGCAAATTGCACAAAAACGTACGGTACCATAACTTTATATCCTGCTTCACGATTCGCTTGTAGTTTCAAATCAGTCAATAACAGATATTCCGCTAATCCAGTAATCCTTGAGGTTTTCGCAACACTTTCCAGATGTATAGGCCTATAAATATACAAGTCGTTAAATGTAAGTATTATGAATGCTATTAATGCAAACTTGGTTAAAATAACCAAACAATCAAGTTACTTGCGTCAGTGCCCTCACTTACCCCCCGGTCGGTAGCAGCTTCAGAGGAAATGTGATTTACGATGTCTGTCTCTCTTCTTCCTCAAGTAGAACAACGGCACGCCTCGGCTCTTTAAAAAGGAGACCTTTGCACTTCATGTATACAACGTTACACACCTGCGCCACACACACCAAGACTGGACTAGGGTCCCTCCCTACAAATAAATACACAGAAAAGTTGTGACACTTCAGCGTGCGTGTGTACTGTTCGGAGTCACTCAGGGCCGTAACGGTACAGCGTCAGCTGCTCCCTGTTTGCTGTTTACTAGTCGGCTGGGGCTGTAGTATTATCCCATTGGCCGGAAGGACGACCGCGCCGTGATTGGATAGTTGGTTGTCGGTGGAGATTGTTCGAAGCTGAGGTTGAAGATGCGAGATTCTCAAGTCCCCACTCTCCAGCCATACAGGGCGGTGCTCAACAATGAATGAAGTAAGCTGAACACACTACAGTTGACCCTGTTGAATTCAGTTTATGGAATTCACATTGTGTGTGTGTAGTGTACAGTGTATATCTTGTAATAGTTAACAGTCCTCCCGTTTTAATATGCGAGAACTTCTCGGAACTCAGGTAAGGTGCCGTTCATCACACATACGACGGGAGTGACTTTTTGTTAAGCAAACCAAATGGAGAAAAAAACAACAACAACTGACAGTCATTGTCTATGTTCTATCCGTCTGTCTTTCAATGTTATATGAGATACTTAAATTGTGGTTCCTGGGGAAATAAGCCTCGGCTTTCTAGGATCTCCTTTTAGTTGACCTTGTACCAGTGATTTGTACTGTCATGAAACTGTACTTTTTTTCTATTGCAAACTTCTAATACATTCTTCAATCAATCAATCAATCAATCAATCAATCAATCAATCAATCAATCAATTAATTGAAGTTATCATTAACTAATAACTACTACTATTAGTCAATAGTCATGGATATAAAGAATTAGCTAAATACCCGTGTATTCAAACGAGAGTGATAGCAACTTCTACAAAGTCTCCCCTCGGGCAAGAAGAGCCGATCAAAGCACGACTTCGCCGGTTCGCCCCTGAGCCTGAGAGGCCCCTCCATGGGCCCCTCCCGTTTGTGTGCGAGAGACGCGTCTGTCCGGACAATGGGATTAGGCTGGCATTACAAGCTAAACAAGCGCTAGGCATTGTGGTAATTTGATGCTTTTAGGAATGGTTCTGCTGACAGTTTGGGTCTCTGTCTCCAGGATACAACACACAGCGTGGGAGAAAACGGTTGAAGTAGATGGATAGATACCTTTATTGATCCTTTAGGGGGGAATTCAGGGCACCAGAGTTTTACACATAATAAAACACAGGCAGTATTGCCTAGATATTATCCAGTATGCAAATACACCTAAACAGGAATCAGGATTACAGGGCTTGACATTAAGGCTTGTCTTGTTGTCCAGGACAAGTAACAAATCCTTCCGGACAAGTTCATAAAAAAGTTACTTGTCCATTGGACTCTTGGTAACATGGATAACAGGATAACATGGAGATCTGTGCGCATAATTGTGACTAATTTATTTGGCTAATACATTTGGATCTCCAGATTCTCCACACATGGAGATCTGTGCAATTTTTTGGGGGTAATACACATGGAGATCTGTGCAACTTTTTGGGGTTAATACACATGGAGATCCATAAATTATTATTTTTTTTTGGGGGGGGGGGCTTAATCTCTCAAGAAACAATCTGGCTCGCCATCGTCAAAGAAAAGTTTGGTTGCTCTTTTCACTTGCAGCAATATGCAGAAGTCTGTAATCGAGAGACTACTCAAGAACAGACTCTGATGCTAAAGGAACAAAACAGAGAGGGCGCTGTTTTTCCCCTTTCTTTGACGCGTCCACGTTTCCCAATGACCCTAAGCGCAACGGTGGGGGCGCAGGGGGGCTGCAAGGGAAAGGAGCGCTTGTTTTCGGTGATGACGACGGAGGCGCGCCGTCTCAAGTAACCATGAGCCATGTGAGGCACCGCAGAGCGGGCGGAAGCGAGCGAATCGCAGTGTCGAGCCTTGCGACGGTCACATTAACTGACTCAGCGCTGTTACCGAGTTATGTGCCGTTATGGACAGAATTGTAAATCTTCGCCCCCCCGACTTTCCGCACCTCCGCGGGGTCCAAGTGAACACAGCGAAGCACACCCTATACCTCCTTGCCCACCACTGGCCCCCTCCGTTGCGCTCAGGGTCCCTTGGAAACGCCAGGTCGCTTCTTTGATGATGGTTAGCCAGATAGGGTGGGGCGTGGCCACCAAACATGGCTGCTGTGGATGATGGTAAGTGTCTCCGCCAGGCAGAAAGGCATGGCTGAGAGTATGTTTTCCCCCCTGTCCGTGTGTCCGCGTCCGTGCGTGTCCTTCCGTCTGTGGACAGCTAATCTCCGGAACATTGGCACAATGGCAGCGAAACTGTCCACGCACACTCCCTGGGCCTGTTATTGCGCCACCAGGAGGCGGATTTGTGCAAAACACATTTTTGGACACAACTCCTACAGATGGATTGGATTTCTTTCCTAATCAGCCTCATGGTTGCACTATAACAGGCCTATTAGTATTATTGTTTTTATCTATAACTCCCCCGATCAGTGTAAAACGTTGTATGTGCACTCCCTAGAGGCCAAGGAAATACCTTTCTTTTGCCCTACATTTTTCACATCTGACTTTTAGAACGCCACCAGGAGGCCAACTTATGTAAAACACACTTTGGGATATTACTCCTTCAGATTTTATCCAAAAATCACGCAAATCAGTACACAGTATCTCTATAGTCATGTGATCAAGAAGGATCTGTCAGATATTTCATATTCCTAATTGTCTAACATTGGCTTCCAAAGTTTGCAGGACTGGTCCTTTTTAAACAAAATGCCCTTAACACAGGGTGCAATTTTTTGTGAAATATTGCACGCAAATTCCAACTAGGTTGAGAAACAAATGCCATCCTTTTCACATTGGCATGTTATAGCGGCAGGGCCGGATCTAGGCATAGGCAAGGGGGGGCATACTGACTACACTAGTGGGCCCATGGACCCCCCAAAAAAGAGGGAAAAAAAGGAATGGGGTTGGGGCGCGAGGCTAACAACCCCACCCTGTTAAAAAAGTGTGATTCTGTAGCCTGATGCAGGTGACCTGTTGTTTGTATTGTGTGTTATAGGTATAAGTGTGCCAAAATGCTTCGTTTTCCATGCTTTTAGGGGGTTTGTCCCCCCCATTCTTTTGGAGGTCACCCCCCTATCATTTCTCCCTGCCCCACCTATTGAGACGGGTCCGACTGCAGTACTCAGTAGGAGGCGGCCATTGGAGGAGGCGGGCATTGGAGGAGCGGGAGGCGTATTAGAAAGGTTCATAGTATCCAATAGAATCATGGCAATAATGTCACGTGCACGCTGCTCTGTCCCAGGTGGGCTTTGAATTCCTCTTCAAACCTTTATTGAACACAGAAACCAACATTCCCAAAAAATAAAACGTTTTTTTAATAATGAAAAGTAACTTTTAATAATAAATAACTGTATTGCATTCATTCTTATTGCCGAAAATGACTCTTCAAACCATTATTCAACACTAGAAAATAATATTACAAAAAAAGAAAACATTTCCAAATGAAAAATAACTTTTAATAATAAATATTAGCGGCGAGGGATCCCCCCTGAGGACCGGCGGTCCGCGAGAGACACCCCGGTGGAGGGTTGACGTGAGTCGGCCACCCTGCGGGAGTGCGGGGGTCTCACGCCGCTGACCACGGGGTGACCGCAGCGGAGGTCCGTGAGTAGTGGTCTCCCGGTGGTAGCCGTGAGTCAGCCGCAGCGGAGCCGCAGCGGAGGTCCGTGAGAGGTGCGGGGGTCTCGCTGCTGACAGCTGACCCCCGCACCTCTCACGGACCTCCGCTGCGGCTGACTCACGGCTACCGTGCGGGGATCTGTCGACCCTCCACCGGGAGACTACTACTCACGGATCTCCCGGCCACGATCTCCCGACCACGGTCACCCCGTGGTCGGCGGTGAGAGAACCCCGCAGGGCGGCTGACTCACGGCTACCGTGCGGGGATCCGTCGACCCTCCCCCGGGAGACCCGATGGTCACCTCGCCTCGCCGATGACCGTCGCCTCGCCGGTGACGGTCAACGGCTCAACGGCTCCGCCGGGGCTATAGCGGCGGGGGCCTCGCTGCTGACCACCGGGGTGTCTCTCACCGCTGATTTATTATTAAAAGAAACTTACTATATTATTAATATAGAAACTATTTACTGTATTATTATTATTACTATATTAAAATAAACTATTTACTATATTATTAATATAGTAAATAGTTTCTTTTAATAATATTCTTAAAGAAACGTGTTATTTTCCTGTGTTCAATAAGAATTAATAATCCATGTTGTTGTAGTATTCTAAAAACGACTGGGCACCGGTGGCTGTGTTGGGTGGCGAAAACAGCCGATCTACAAGCCCACAAAGCGTTGCGCTTGCTTGTGTTGTGAGCTTGTAGGTCTGCTGTTTTCAGCACCTCCAAGGCCCGCCTCCTCCATGATTCTATTGGATACTATGAACCTTTCTAATCCGCCTCCAGCTCCTCCAATGCCCGCCTCCTCCAATGGCCGCCTCCTACTGAGTACTGCAATCGGACTCTTATGCACCTATTGCTAAAGGCTAGATCCGGCCCTGTTATAACGCCACCAGAAGGTCGACTTTTGCAACACACATTTTTCGCAAAAAAGCCTCAAATCATGAATGCAGCATCAGATTACCGTAAAAGGCAGAAGAAGATATGGCACCCTTTTCACATTGGACAATTGTAGCGCCACCAGGAGGCCACAATGACATACCTGACCTGACGGGGAAAATCCCAGTTGGGCGGTGTCCCAGTTGGGCGAACAGACTGTAATTATTGTCCACGACATTGCAAGCGGCGCGAAGGTTTGTCCAGGTGCAACGAAAACACAAAATATTTATGTAAATTATCTTGACTGGAACCAGGTGATCGTGTCAATAAAACATTTGATTTTGTGTCAGAAAAGATTTGAATGTTCAATTATAATACTGCTGGTATATTTAATAAATGCTTGTTTGTTTTTTTATTTTGTTTTTTGTGTAATAGTTTGGGGAGATGAATGGGTTTTCTATCTGTGACACCACAAAATGTCCGCCACTGCTACAGTATGCCCTATATAGGTCTTCTCTCTACCCATTGCAGGGATGAACCTAGGCCTTCTTTTTCTACCCATAGCAAGCAGTCACAAAACAGTTGAATAACACTGCTAATTTCTCATTATTACTCATATGTGATAAGTTATCATCACCGGTCATATGATTAAATGGTTAATATAAGGTTATCACAGGTGTCGCTATCGTTTCATCTATTGTCTCCTTCATATTAATTTATGAGGGCAATTAATCTCCGTGAGAAGACATACTCGACATCCAGATGTTACGTCTACTTCTCTGACCACTTGATTTATGAAAAGCCTGAAAAATGTTATCAAGAGACTTCTGTGCCGGAAAACAATGAGGGATAATAGAGCGTTAGTGGTACCGTAGTGTTATTTCAGTAAGACATTTTACAGCAGTAAATCAAAGCAACATAATATGTTACAGACTCCTGACTGACTGACTGACTGACTGACTGTGTTTAGATGACAGTGGTATGACACTGTGGTGAACCAAATGTTCCTGTGCAACGCAATCTGACATGTTGGCTTGTAGGTTTTTCATGGTTTCCACCCAACAGCGACGATATTGTATAAACAAGATGCGTAGCTCAAAGAATGATGCAGGAGCCGGAGAATGGAGAAGAATGGGAAAAGGATGAAGAGAACAACAGGAAGCTAAGAGCTTTACATAGTGTGTGTTATGTGATAAAAGTGAAATGATATTAGAAAATGTATCAGATATGTGATGACGCCATATCTCTTACATACTGTATATGTCACTCCTATAAGCTAGACTTTATTTGGTCCATAAAACGAGAGATGTGACGATAAGTCTTAAAATAGTTTGCTGTGACTTGACGTGGACATGCTATCTGAGCCCGCTTTATTACCCTGTTCCTTTCTGTGTGTGTGTGTGTGTGTGTGTGTGTGTGTGTGTGTGTGTGTGTGTGTGTGTGTGTGTGTGTGTGTGTGTGTGTGTGTGTTCGTCTTTGTGTGAGTGAGACAGAGAGTACATTGGTGCATCATGGGTGTGTCCATATTTGCATGAGTTTAAGGCTGGGTTTATGTGCATATACACGCATTGTGAATGGGCATGTATTTCCGTGTGTGTGTGTGTGTGTGTGTGTGTGTGTGTGTGTGTGTGTGTGTGTGTGTGTGTGTGTGTGTGTGTGTGTGTGTGTGTGCATATTTGCATGAGTTTAAGGCTGGGTTTATTTGCATACACGCATTGTGAATGGGCATGTATTTCCGTGTGTGTGTGTGTGTGTGTGTGTGTGTGTGTGTGTGTGTGTGTGTGTGTGTCTGTCTGTGTGTCTGTGTGTCTGTGTGTGTCTGTGTGTGATCATGCATTATGTGAACATCTCAATATGCAGGTAGTTGGAAACATGAAAAAGACAATTTGTTATAGACAATTTGTCAGTTATGGGAAAACAGACATAAGTGAAACCTGCAGTCTCTCTTTTTGCAATGATACACACACACACACACACACACACACACACACACACACACACACACACATCAGACCCACGCTGTGGTTCTTCTGTGGGGTGATGAGTTTATAGTCCTAACTAATTGGCAGGAAAATACTGCTCTGTTTTCATCTGAGCAGGACATAATGACTCCATTTCACAGCTGAGAGCCAAATAAACAGTTGTACTGAGATGGATGGAGAGAGAAGGAGATTGAGACAGAGAGAGAGACAGCAGGACGAGAAGAGAGAGGGAATCAAATAAAGAGAGATGAGATGTGGAGAAGCAGCATCATGTTTTAATTAAGTAAAAGTATCAATACTGCAATGTAGATATACTCTGTTACAAGTTGTCGTATATAAGAAGTACGTATTCAAAATGTACTTGAGTAAAAGTATAAACAAATCGGCATAAACATACTTACATACTTAAAGTACCAAAAGTAAAAGCACTCATTGTCTAGATCAGGGCTACTCAACTTTAGATGGCTCAGGGGCCACTCAGCAAAATGCCAAAAGTCCAAAGGGCCGCAAGCTAAAAATGACTGATGTTGTATTTTGGACGTTCACAATGATTTTGTAACACACTTCATGACAAGTCTAATAATTAAGGAAACCCACAGAAAACAGCCACATTTCCATCTATATAAGCCAGGCCAAACCTCATTGAACCAAAAGATTGTCATGGATGGAATGATGAAATTATCACATTTTATCAAATTAGGCTTCATTCACAAAATGTGAAGTGAAAATGAACAGATCTGGTTCAATCTTTTTGTAACCGCCCCTTAAATAACACTGAGAAGGACCAGACTAATAGCCACAACAGTGTCTGGGAATGCAATGCTTGTGAACTTTGGCAATGTAAAGCCATGTTTTCTCATGCCAATGAAGCTCCTTTTAATTGAATTGAACAATTTTTTAGGGCAACAATTCAAATCAATTACTCAAATAATATCCTGGAAATTAAACTAAGTCTTGGGTTAGGTAACAAATAAAATAAAGTATAAAATAAAATACAAATCTTGTTTTTCAAGTCTCTAAAAATGACATGGGCTAATTTGGCTTGAAGCTGTAGCCATGACCTGACAGGCTGTTATTGATCCAGACCTATAAATAGACGTTTATACTTATTATTCAATCACTCAAACCCCAGTATCCCTATTCTTGGGGGACATTCCCCAAAAATAGCCGATCTACAAGCTCACCACAAGATGTGTTGCTTGTAGATCGGCTATTTTTGAAGAGAGTAAAAAAAAAAAAAAAAAAAAAAAACATAAGCTCAGTTCAACTCTGCCTCAGTTACACTGTACTTATGAAACAGTTTGATGCTTTGAGCTTTGTAAAACACAACATCTCGTTGGAGGAGATTTGCGGTAGCATAGTTCCCTGGCTGATGATATCTGTTGGAATGCGGTGCTGACTGGCGGAGCCGCAGCGCAGAGACAAGGGCTAGGTGTAACGTGCCTACAGGCAGTCCCCTCTTCATTAGCCTGAAACATGACAGTCGCAACCGTTCATATCGCACAACCGCCATGCGCCCAGTCTCCAGTGAGCCCGACTGCGGTTGTCTGCTGCAAAATCTCCGCAAATGTGTCTGTCTGACTGTCTCGGTGTAGGCAGGGCAAAGCGTGTAAAAACCTGATTAAAGGGTGCACCAAACCTTTCTCAATTGATTCTTATGTATTTTTTCCTGTAGAATCCATTTCTGCAATATACATTTTTATATCGTGCATAATTAATGAGATAATTAGCATTTTTGACTAATTATGCTAATTATCTCATTAATTATGCACAATTCAACAATATACTTTGCAGAAATGGATTCTACGGGAAGAATTACATAAAGATCCACTGAGAAAAGTTTGGTAAACCCCTTTATCAATTTTTGATGAATTCTTTCCCGTTCTTTCTGCCCATGGGTCAAATTATTTGTAACATGGGTGGAAATGACAGGACAAACCCTATTTAAAAAATGATAAAAGGGTTTACCAAACTTTTCTCTGTTGATACTTATGTATTTTTTCCTGTAGAATCCATTTCTGCAATATACATTTTTGTATTGTGCATCATTAATGAGTTAATTAGCATATTTGAAGCATATTTGACATATGAGGGGAAATAACACAAAAAACCTATAACAATTTGATAAAAGGGTTTAACAAACTTTTCTCAGTTGATCCATATGTATTTTTTCCTGTAGAATCCATTTCTGCAATATACATTTTTGTATTGTGTATCGTTAATGAGTTAATTAGCATATTTGACATATGAGCGGAAATAACAGGAAAAACCTATAACAAATTGATAAAAGGCTTTAACAAACTTTTCTCAGTTGATCCTTATGTATTTTTTCCTGTACAATCCATTTCTGCTATGTACATGTTTGTATTGTGCATATTTAAGGAGATAATTTGCATATTTGACACATGGGCTTTAATAATTGTATAATACATATGCGTATGGATAATTTGGCTGTAGGCAGACACAATTATGCAATTAGGCCACAGAATATTTATATTTGATCAAAATGAATCTATTTTTATATCCCTAGTGGAGGACCCCCGCCACTGCAGCGCACATAAAATGCTGTAACTCGGGCTAGGAGCGACCGGGAGAGCCGGGGCCAGTACCCACGCGTCCGCCTCGGCGGCGCGGAGACAGCCCTGCATAGAGCCCTGACCGCTGCCACTGCAGCCCCCTAAAAAGCCCATAACTCAGCCCCCCAGCGACTGGGGTGACCTGACGGTCCAAACTGGGACAAGAACATTGTCTGTCTGTTGCCAGTCTTGTCCCAGTTTGGTTCACTTGCAAACAGTTTCCACCAAGCCTGAGCAGAAAACCTCCCAGGAAATCAAAGTGCGGGGAGGAAGCTGATGATGAGAGCAACGATGAGAGCCTGGAAAGTCAAAGAAGGAAACCAAAGAGTCAACCTGCTAAAAAGAGGCGGAAAATAAAAGATGCTACATCCTCTGAAAATGAATCTATATGTACTTCAGAAATGCCTTCTTCCACATCAGAGTCTGACACTGAGTTTGTAATCAGCAGTGATCCAGATGCATCAGATAGAGAGAGTGAATACTCAGATGACTTTTAACCAGTAAGACTCCCTAATCGGGAGATAAGCGACCGTCAGGTCACCCCGGTCGCTGGGGCTGAGTTACAGGCTTTTTTAGCGGGTTGCAGTGGCGGTGGTCTGCCGCTAGGTGGTGCGCAGGGCTGTCTCCGCACCGCCGAGGCGGACGCGTGGGTACCGGCCCCAGCTCTCCCGGTTGCTCCTAGCCCGAGTTACAGCATTTAATGTTCTCTGCAGTGGCGGGGGTCCTCCACTAGGGATATAAAAATAGATTCATTTTGATCAAATGTAAATATTCTGTGGCCTAATGGCATAATTTTGTCTGCCTACAGCCAAATTATCCATACGCATATTTATTATACAATTATTAAAGCCCATGTGTCAAATATGCAAATGATCTCATTAAATATGCACAATACAAAAATGTACATATAGCAGAAATGGATTGTACAGGAAAAAATACATAAGGATCAACTGAGAAAAGTTTGTTAAAGCCTTTTATCAAATTGTTATAGGTTTTTCCTGTTATTTCCCCTCATATGTCAAATATGCTAATTAACTCATTAACGATACACAATACAAAAATGTATATTGCAGAAATGGATTGTACAGGAAAAAATACATAAGGATCAACTGAGAAAAGTTTGTTAAACCCTTTTATGAAATTGTTACAGGTTTTTCCTGTTATTTCCCCTCATATGTCAAATATGCTTCAAATATGCTAATTAACTCATTAATGATGCACAATACAAAAATGTATATTGCAGAAATGGATTCTACAGGAAAAAATACATAAGAATCAACAGAGAAAAGTTTGGTAAACCCTTTTATCATTTTTTAAATAGGGTTTGTCCTGTCATTTCCACCCATGTTACAAATAATTTGACACATGGGCAGAAAGAACGGGAAAGAATTCATCAAAAATTGATAAAGGGGTTTAACAAACTTTTCTCAGTTGATCTTTATGTAATTCTTCCCGTAGAATCCATTTCTGCAAAGTATATTGTTGTATTGTGCATAATTAATGAGATAATTAGCATAATTAGTCAAACATGCTAATTATCTCATTAATTATGCGCGATATAAAAATGTATATTGCAGAAATGGATTCTACAGGAAGAAATACATAAGAATCAATCGAGAAAAGTTTGGTGCACCCTTTAATCAGGTTTTTACACGCTTTGCCCTGCCTATAGCTCTAGTGCAGCTGCATCTCGCACTGCTGTCAGTGCTGCGCTATGGCTGCGCTCTGTGTGTTGACTGCATTCGCTTCCTGACTACGGAGTGCACCGAGGCTCAAACATCACCGCCTTTGACAGGCTTAGAAAATTAAATTATTTTTTATTTGTATGATCATGACGGGCCGCACAGACATGCGGAAAGGGCCGCATGCGGCCCGCGGGCCGCGGGTTGAGTAGCGCTGGTCTAGATTCTCTAGTCTAGAATGTCCCATACAACTTTTAGACAATTCAATAAAAAATGTATGCAATCTTTTTTAATAGCTCACAAGTTCACATTGCGTTGCACTGTGAGCTTGTAGATCATTTTTCCTCAAAATGGATGAAATATTTATGCTGTACGGCTGAAGTGGTTAGTGTGTTTTTAATAATAATCAAAATCTACAACGTTTTCAGTGGAGTGTATAATATTGTCCTCTGAGATAGTGTGGTAGAAGTCAAAGTACCGTATTGAAAATTTTAATATTATAATACTGAAGAAAGTAAAAACACCTCAAAATTGTAATTGAGTACAGTACCTGAGTACATACTTTTAGTTATTTTACTTTTCACTGTGGAGAAGGTGAAGGGGGTTAAAGAAGAGAACATGTCAGAGAAATGAGGGAGAGAAAAAGACAGAGTGGGATGACAGGGAGAGATTATGGATAATTATGATATAACTTGGGAAAGCACCGTCTATCTGATGTTGTGCAACAGCACCCACCGACAGGCTGTCATAAATTACTGCAGCACGACACGTTGCAGTAAACATTATCTTTAGAGCTATTACATAGAGGTAACTTTTACAGATTCTGCATACAGCTACTGTATATACATGCTACTCATTGTGTTGTTCACTGAAAATATTTTTTTATTTTTCTTACATTTTTTATCCCATGATTTTGTAACCCATTTGTCACCCGGTGTCAATTATCTAATGTAATCCACAGTCCCTCTCTGCCAACCTGGGCAGACAACGGACAGACCTCATGCCCTATGCATGAGAAGTCCAAGTTTCTTCTTTTCACCTGACAGGGGGGAGTTTTCCCTGGTTGGACGTTGCGCGTGGAAGGAACACCTTATTCCAACCAGTTCCTTTCCCCCCAGTATAGACAACATGCCTGGCCACGCCCCCTACTTCCGACCGGAAGCCCTTTTTTGGGCTTGATCGTAGCGCGATTTCCTGTTTACGTTCATCTGATCTGATTCTCCTCTTAACTAATGAGACGGGATTGTTTTACTTTGTAATTTTACTTTGTAACTTATGTTAACAATGTCACTTAATGGCAACACTCATCCACTCTGCTGATAAATAAATGAGTTGTGACGATACACACCTGTTCTGCCATCATTCAATGTTATGAGTTGGAGGGAAAAAAAAAGAGATCTCAATTGAAACAATTGCCATAGGCTTTCTTGGGCGTATGCTTTTAGTTGACCTTGTACTAGTGTACTGTCATGAAACTACCTTTTTTCATATGCAAACTTCTTAAAAAATAACGCTATTTAAATTGTTTCAAAAGCTTTATACCCTGTATATATATATATAAAATGTCACAATGCGACATAGCTTTTTACACAATGCTGTACTCCCTCCAACTGCATGTCATATTATATGTTCGCCATTTTAAACTGTTTTTATTTTATTTGACACTTGCTTTGGCAATATAAACATGTCTTCTCATGCCAATAAAGCTCCTTTGAATTGAATTGATATAGGCCTACAAATAAACAGATTTGTGTATTTGAAAGCAAGCATTGAACCTAATCAGTATTTCATGGAAGCGAATGTTGTATGATTTCTAGCTAGCAAACCTTTTCCCTTCAGAACGCTGGTTGATCATGTCAAACGTTGTCATCTCCATTCTCCTCTGTTCTGGGATGAAGTCACAGTTGGCTTGTGTTGTGTGATATGCATTAATGTTTTTACAAATAGGCCTGTCAACAACTCAACCCACTCCAGAATAGACATAATACACATTAGCCCACCTATTATGTGCATCCTATGCTGTGTTCATTTCACTATATCACTGTAAATCATCGATTTAATCCTAATCAAGGCAATATAAATATCCATTCATATTTAATGCTCATTTAATCATTAAATCCTAAACTGTCACGTCAAAACAATGAATACATTTGGCTTTAATAGATACAAAAACAAACTGGATTAATTGAAAATGACAAGTGTTTAAAAGCATTCCTTCAAAGCATCATTGGGAACATTCCTTATCTCAATAACACAATATACAGTACAACATTTGAAACCCTCAACAGTAAAAAAAAAAAAAAGGCATGGACAAGTCAAAGAAAAGTGTGTATAAATATTGTATTGCAATAAATATGATGAGGAGACCCTCACATCTGGCTTCATTGGTCCTGGACGTACAGTACAGGTCTGAAAGACAGAAAACAATTGCATTCACAGATACAACACAACAGCGAAGAGCTTGTATTTCAATTATAATCAATGTTGTGTTGTCACAAGTGAAAATAACTTGTACTTAGTTGTAACAAGAGTAGTCCCCATACAGTAAAAGATCGTAGCTAACAAGGCTAATTAGCTAGCATGAGAGTTTTACCTTGTTGTTGTTGTTGTTGTTGTGAGTCGTGCTGCTTCTCTGGGGAGTTTGCTGAGTTTAGGATATGTTAAGGATGTCATCAATACTATTAACAACTGGTGTAGATAGAATAAAAACATCGAAGATAGCGGTGCGCTTGCATATCAAGAGACCATGACCGCAGTCACCGCACCATCTGACAGCTGGAAAAAAAACCTCCGTTGGTTTAACCCTTTCAGTTCATTGTCATAATCTCTTAATCCCTTTCGACTTGGGGGCGGGGCGTCCCTCCTGCAATCGGCCAGAAATGTTGTCTATAGAGACCAGGATTACTGCATGTTTTTTGTGAGGGTACCTACCTTACGGGACATGGGGAGAACATGCAAACTCGTCACAGAAAGGCACTTTTGCCAACCCCACCTAGGGTATGGGCACTTATGACACGGAGGAGAGAACATTATGTAAAAGAATTCTAGGAAAACATCCAGCGAACATATAGAAGATCTACAGTATATAAGCTCACAATGTCACAGTGCTACTGTTTTCGCTGATGAGATTTGGTGTAGAGGAAAAAGTACTTAAAATAAGGTCAACAAAGTATTTTAGGGTGTAAGTAACTGGAGAAACTGGTGCATTTTAATATACAGTCAATACGACCAGAAACAAAGTTTTAAAAAGCTCAACATTAATGCATTTCTGAATGTAAAAGATAAAATAGTACAAAAAGCTGTGCAGAGTTATGAAAGGGCTTTGCAGTCATACTGTGGTGGCAGATTGACCAGCATGTGGTATGACATCATTTTGTAGGCAGAGGAGAATTTCTGCCCCCAGTTTCCGTGAATCGTTTTACCATTTTTACTATTTACACATTTTTCTTCTCTTTGTTGTTGAAAGGAAAGTGTTAGAATTATACTTTAGTCGTTTTTTTTGTCTCGGATCTGTTAAAATAGCGAGGGACAGAAAATGCTCTGGGGGCAGAGTTCTCCTCTGCCTACAAAATGATGTCACGGCTTAAAAGCCCCATAGAGCATCGCAGTGAGGTGTCGGAAGCAAGCTGGCCATTCATATTTACCATAGGATTTTTCATTATCAGCCACAAAGTCGTAGCAATTCAATGTACACTTACCACTAGGCTGGTGGTTGTAAAATGGTTCCATATGCTCCTGTAGAACCCCCGAGTATGTATGCAATCACTCTAGTTTTATTAAAAACACGTTTTAATCAAGATCGCACGGAGAAGAACTGCATTTCCCATGCTGCTAAACGTAAAAACGACGTATGTGATTGGTCTAGCTTCTTCTTCTTTCACATATCTTGCGGTTACCGCGGAAGTAGCTTACTGCCCCCTGTCTGCCCGGCAGATTATTGCACATCAGCAGAACTGCGTGAGCGAATACTTTCTTTTACAAATATGATGCACTGTGTTAAAGATGACGATAAGAGAGTCCACAGAGATGACAATCACTACATTTCAGGCCATATGCTGGCCTGGATAACTAAACTGAGCGTGATTTAAGGGCTGTATTTCAGGAAACAACAACAACATTCGCAAGGCATTCTGGGAGTGTAGTTTCCGCGATTTTAAAAATAATGATGTACACAGTCTTGTACCCTGCCCTTTTTTTCAGCTTTCTAATTAATCTTTGCATTCAAAAAAATGTGAATATTGACATGATCCCTCTCCAGCCGAGGTGGCTTTGTCCAAGGCTTAAAAACGTTTAAATAAATACTTTATGAAATGTCTATGGAAGAAATGAATGCGGAAAACGCTTCCGACACCAGAGTGAGGACGGGGTGGGGCTTCAACTGCGATGCTCTATAGAGGGTATGCACGTCCACTGGGACCCGCCCCCCTAATCTAGACTGAGTGGCAAAACATTGAGCAGCATGGAGCATTGGAGTTTGCTAGTGCTAGTTGCAAATCACTCAACGGCCCTGCATACCACCTGTTTCTAAATTGCACATAATGCAGGAGGCAGCAGGATGTTGTGTTGTTGAAAACGAGCGCTTCCTAACTCTGACACTTGGAATAAATAATCCCCTGCACAGAATGTCTTGACAGAAAGTAGCTCATAACATGTCTATGGTGGATTTTTATGAAACAAAAAATTAAGAGGATAATTCAAGCTTTCAGTACAGCCGCAATGTTGGTGAGTTTAACTTTGTTTAATACAACCAGAAAGGACTTTTCTTTTTGCATGTATGGGCTGTCAATGGCAGAAATTAGTTTTTTTTTGCCACTCAGTAGGCGTTCCCATAACTTCCAGCAACAGTGATGTCACGCGCATACCCTCTATAGTAACTGAAGGATATGTAGGCCTACAGATTATCACAGCTTTCATTGCACGAGGATGATAGCAAGTGCGATGATGAATGAAAGGCAATCATTTATTATGACATGCTACATATTCACAAATAATTTAATTTAATATATTAACGTACTGTCAACACGAAAATGTGAATTTAATATTGTAGTCCCACTGGAATGTTCTCAACTGTGAGAAGAGAGAGTTGGCTGAAAGCATGGACATCATCATCATTACCCAGCCAATCTATGAACCGTCCCAAGTGGCTGTTTTCCACTCTGTATTTTGTCTTCTCTGTTTCTGGATAAATTCCATTGTTTTTATGTCGGGTTGTTTAATATGTTTTTAGAGGACCACAACAGAAATAAGCCTTAGAGCTTTATAGTGTGTTAATTGTTGTTCATGGAAGTGCTTTCTTTTTATCCCCAACTAAATTCAGTCAATCATCTTCTCAACCGTGAATTTGATCACACCAACCACAGCAGCTGTGTTTGACAACTGTTGTGTTTCGTCTATGTTTTCATCCATATTTACATGGTGAGATTCTTCTGGTGCACGGTGCCACTTTAGCTTGCTCTGACTGACTGGGCAGCTGCCATATCATTCCTAAGGCAGATATGCAGTGGTGGAAAAAAAGTAAAAGTAGGTACTTTTACTTTACTGGAATATTTCCAATTGTCAGTTATTTTACTTCTACTCCGCTTCAAATCAGAGGCAAAATATTATACTTTTACTCCTCTACAATTATTTGAAAACATCCATGAACCACGTCAGCCCTATATCTACAATGTGTCGCGATGGTATTGGTATTTTAAGTACAATTTAATAATTGATACCAATACCTTTGTACTTTTACCTGTACATTTTTGAATTTCAGACTTTTACGTGTAAGGCTGGCAACTTATCACACTCTCAGTCCTTAGTGAGCATGATTGCCCCAGGATCAAAACTGATACCGCAACCTGTGAGTGTGCACCTCAGGTTCTCTTCACACTATATACATTTTTATTTCATGGCATTTCTATATTATTTCACACTACAATGGGCAGATAGTGATAGTCAGTGACATCAAACACAGGTCCTTAGGAGACTTCAACCCCATTGCATCATGATTTGGTCTGAGATTGTATAATGAACACACTGGCTGAGCGACTGAAATGCCCAGAGGTTCACATTCTTACAAACAGCGGTCCAACCCCCATACACATATCAACCTCATCATGATGAAAATGGTCATGGCAGGTCTACCAACATCCTGCATCTACACATCCCCTATGGCACTAGTTTTCAACCTCAGGTTTGGGGACCTTTGGTGGTCCCTAAGTTGAGAAACCTATGGTACATAGGCCGAAAGGCATGGGCGAGACTATGTTTTGCCCCCAGTCCGTCCGTCCGTCCGTCCGTCCGTGTGTCTGGCCGTCTGATTGCCGTGAATGGCCGAAGAAGACATGTCACCCTTTTCACATTGGCCTGGCCTATTATAGCGCCACCAGGAAGCCACAACCTGACCCAGTGGAGACGTGTGCTCGGAAGAGCACTGCTTCTAGTTTCTCCTCATTTCTCCTCACAATCCCTTACCTTCTTTCTGTTCTCATGACTTATACATACCACAGACAGTCCAGCTGTAGGGGGTGTCCATTATGCAGGATTAGGATCATCATTGGTTCTGTACTATTTACAAACTAACATCCATGCTGAAAATACTCATACGGCCCACAAGTTGCCTGCTATAGTTTTATACTCGAAGACTGCAACTGGCATTGACATGCATGCATTATTCAATGTTGGTTATGACCACATATTTAGCCAAATTACATTTACAACTGGCATTAAAATGTCTCCCTGTCATACATATTGATATTGGAGCTCTCTCTCTCTCTCCCATATAAAATGTAGATGAATGCACTTGTCATTTCTCTTATTTACATCCTTTAAGGGCTTATCACATGGGAAGCGACTGCATGTGCCTAGTAATTAATTTTCAATGAGAGGCGAGGTAGGCTGGGAAGCGTGGGCAATTTGACAGGCGGAGCAACAAGCACTCCCGTCAAACTGTCATGTTTTTTAGCTGTTTTTTTCACGTGCCCTTGACAAGAGCTGGATTGTAGTCAACCTTCTTCTATGCAATGAGCAGGACAATGATCATTTGACACGCTTAGGCGTAGTTTGCCTGCTGTTTTTACTCGCGGAGCAATTGTATGGCTGACTGTATTCCATGAGAAGCAGGCCCATAGGTCAGGAGCCTCCTAGAAATTATCCCCTTTTTTCTGTTTCCTACATTTATTTCGACTGAGCAACTTTCACTTGCTGTTGAGTAATACTTGACCAGTATCTATAAGTCAAGTACTGGGGTTTAGTATTTTGTTGACCACTGGTTGATGTGAGATTGTAGATCGGCTATTTTCATCAAATGTTTGCCCCAGACTTGGGACACTAGGTCCATGTGGTTAAAACACCTCATATTAGTGACTAAATAGCAGATCTACAAGCTCAGTCACAATGTGACGCATCACAATGCGCTGTAAGCTTGTAGGCTATTTTTGAATTTAGACTTTTGTTGTGGTTAAGTAGTTACGGTAAGTACGTAAAGTACCTTTGAACGAACTACCATCAGGTCCATCACCCTACCTGTTCACCTGTTAGTTATTCTGTATGAGGAAGTTTCAGACAAATTAAAACAATTTTAATATATGCACTCTGTTGTGTTTCTCCAGTGAAATCACACGCATATTCAACACGTCTCGATCAACAGATTCTTTTAATAAATAATAATAATATCATGATGAAAACCGATAACAGACTCAAAATTTTCAGCCCCAAAAAAACAAACATTATTTCTCAAGATATGAATTACGTACATTTCATCTTTTACACACGTTGAAGGACCAAGTTGAACCTAATGAAGGCAGCCAGCAGCACGTTTTAACAAAGCCAGACGACGGAATTCATGTGGGGATGGCGTTTCAAATAATGACAAGTCCAGACTACTGGGTTTCTGATTGGTTGTAGGGCAGGAAATTGTGGGGCCAGTGGGTTGAAGAGGGGCACCACTGGGGGAAGCTCGTAATCATACTAGGCCTAGTCCATGAACCCCCCGTAGCGCTTCTGTATCTCACTGCCGTCTTCCCAAGCACGCTTCAGGACGCCCCCGGTGCCGCCATTCTTGGCGTCTTCCACCAGCCACTCGGGCCGGCCTATGCGTCTCATGAAGCCCCCGTAGCGCTTCTTCAACCCGCGGCCCAGCACCGCCTCCAAGAGGTCTCCTTGCAGCTCCCCTTCTCCTCCTGCGCCTCCCGCCCGCCGCATGAAGCCGCCATAGCGCTTCGCCGCCTCTCCTACGCCGTGGTCGGTCTCTGCGTTGAGAACCTTCAGGATCTCCATTCGCACTTTCTCCTCGTCCTCCTGATTACCGGGGCTCTCCAGCGCCCCCTGTTGGGAGGAGGAGGCGGAGGGAGAGCGTCGAGACATGAAGCCGCCATATCGCTTCATGAAGCCGCCGTACTTCTTAGCCAGCTGGTGTTGCGGTGACGTGGCATCGTCATCTTCGCTGGTCATGCCCCCTACTGCTTCCTGTTCCTGCTGTTGACCTGGGTTGTCATCAAGGACATTTTGGTTTTCATCTTCCAACAGCGTGTCCCGGCACATGCGGAGCATCCGGCTGTCCAACCCACCCTCGCACTCCAGCGAGCATGTCTGAGAAAACAGCAAATTATTGTCATCATCATCATCATCATCATCATCTTAAACATTTAATGTCTAAAAACTATCGCTGGATTAATCTAAATCTTTTGAGAATAAACAATGAACACCAGCAAATGGTGGGCAGTTTATATTCACAACTTGAAGCTTGTGGTCTCTGAGGTATTCCCATTATTCCATATTATCCATAATAACACAGCTCACTCTAGAATGATTAAAGTTGCCCTCACAGGGCATCCAGCCATCCAGGTGGTGCGGGGGTAAAGTTCCTGCCCACCAACTTCGAGATTTTGGTTTGATTCCTCCATTGTGCCTCTGGCTTGGCCGGGCCACATAATGAACATAATTAGCTGTGTTCCCTTTTGGGAAGTCGCTACCAGTGACTCCTGCAGGTTGGTCAAGGCGTCTGTTTAGCATGCAGTGTAAGCAGAACTGAGACGATAGCATGTCCTTCCACACGCGTTACACCCTCCCAGTAAAAAGCCTCACTGTCAGGTGAAAGGAAGCATCTGGCGACTCCGTATGTATTGAAGGAGACATAAGGTTGTCTACACCCTGAGTTGGCAGTGACAGGGACTGTACAGTACATGGTGGGAATTGGCATAACTAAATTGGGGAGACGAAAACAAAAACAAAAGACTGTATAACATGTTTCCAAATGTATTATGACAGTATTTAATTGCATTATGTATACTCTGCCTATACGGAAATACCTGTTTTCAGAGTACAGTCTGTCTGTGTCCCTTTTATGTCCATATAATATGGAGATATCTCTATCTGTCTGTCTGTCTGTCTGTCTGTCTGTCTGTCTATGTCCCCTTTATGCCCATATATGGAGATCCCTGGTGTCATCAGTAAATGTCAAAATGGGCCCATATATATCGGCGGTTCTGGACAACTGATCTCCATATACGGTATGGCTACATAGGTAATCGGTTGAATCTGTGTTTCTGAAAAACCGCCTATCGGATCGACTTAGTCGGACAGTAAGACGGCTCTCGAGACGCGTGAACTACAGACAAACACATGCGCAGACATTTCACGCATTTATAGTAGGATGACAGAGACGGTGGGTAGATATGGAGAAAGTGCTAGAGAAATAAATAACTGACACTTCACACTTCATTTACCTGTATCTATAAATTCCAGGAATCTCTGTATGTATGTGAGACTGTCATACGCATATCTGAAGAACCATTCATCCAATTGATTTCACAAATAGTGGATTGTACTGCTGAGGACTCAAGGGAGTGCAGTTTTGAGTGTGAGATTGATTGGATCAGTGGTTCAGTGCGTCCAGTTTTATCTGTACGGTGACGTGTTTCTCACAAACTGCTCGTCTGACCCACTTCACACTTGGTAAGTGTATTGATGAGGAAAGTGCAGGATCGAGTGTGAACTGAAGTCGATCGGGTGAGTGATTCTCCATGAACCACTCCGAATATTTTCTGAATGGCAACCATGCCCCCGGGGCACTAGTTCTTTATATGCTATTGTTGTTATTGTTGTTTGCACCTTGTTTATCTGCATAACAATATTTCATTATTTTGTGCTGAATCATGGCAAGAAAGAAAGAAAGAAAGAAAGAAAGAAAGAAAGAAAGAAAGAAAGAAAGAAAGAAAGAAAGAAAGAGCTTTGCAGCCCAATATCATGAAAGTATATTAGGGGAGATTACAGTGTGCAACAGATGTTTTGGAAGAACAAAAGTCCCCTTTAGTCACCAACAAACAACCCTTGTTAATTCCTCCCACACACACACACACACACACACACACACACACACACACACACACACACACACACACACACACACACACACACACACACACAAAAACCTCACCCACGCATAAAACCATTTGTTCTGTATGGTTTTACCCATTGTAACCATTCTCCCCTGTAAAAACTATCTAATCGGAAACCCCACTATCCTCATCCCTACTGGCACTCACACTCTTAACTCAACTAAATCAATTTGCCCCTTGGGGTTGGGTATTGCCAATAAAACCTGCTCTGAACCTCATATCAGTCATTGGATTTCACCTATTTTGGTCTATCAGATATTCACATTAAATAGGATAGCGGAGGAATTCCTGCTGAGCTTTCAGTGCTGCAGGCATATGATTGTAGAATTAATGGGCAGGAAAATTGTATAGAGGATATATTGATGGCTTGGGGGGCCAGAGATTACATTCACAGCAGCTCTCTCTGCTGGTCAGGGAAGGAGGTGCATACAATGAGAAAGGATTGAAATAAGGTAAGGTATACAAGCCCTTAACTGGTTACTTTCTGCCCAGAAGACACGAAGCCCAAAAGCACATAACCTGGAAAAAACTAGGGTCCATATCAGCCTATATTGAACCCAACTGTGTGTGTGTGTGTGTGTGTGTGTGTGTGTGTGTGTGTGTGTGTGTGTGTGTGTGTGTGTGTGTGTGTGTGTGTGTGTGTGTGTGTGTGTGTGTGTGTGTGTGTGTGTGCGTGCGTGTGGATGGGTGCGTACCTTTTGCGCGAAGCCCGAAAGCGCGAAGTGGGGAAATGTCCGATACCGTAGCGATCTGGCGAACGTCTTCTGGACAGGGCGTTTATCGTGCGCTTGCCCAGGCCTTACGGCCTGGGCATAAATATAACGATTGCATTCACCACGGCTTCGTAACTCGCGCGGCGCTCCGCCGGCCGCGCGGCCCTGGCCCGCTCTTCGCGGCCACTCGCGCCTGCGGCGCTCGGGGGCGAAGAGCAGGACCAAGGTCCGCTGGCCTTCGCGCCGCTTGCAGTGTCGTTTCCCCACTTCGCGCTAACGGTGCGGTAGGAGACATTTCACCACTTCGCGCTTTCGGGCTTCGCGCTTTCGGGACTTTCCCGTGTGGATAGGTATAGTGGATGTTTGCGCATGATGGGGAGAGAGAGAGAGAGAGAGAGAGAGAGAGAGAGAGAGAGAGAGAGAGAGAGAGAGGCTAGTGAGATGGGGAGAGAGAGAGGGGGAGAGAGGGAGAGAAAACGACAGAAAGAGCAAGAGAGAGAGAGGGAGAATTACATCCTTGTTTTCTGTTTTCCCTTTGAAGTCTACAGTAAGAGCAATTATGCACCTAGTAGGCTAATATGCATAATTCCTTCTAGAATTTGAGAAGGAGGCGATGTAACTATAATTAACCAATTAAATGCGATGCGCAAAACGTTTACACAATAAAATTAAAAAACAAGTTCCATATTATGGCCTATTAGGCCCCGAGCATTCTGAATTCCATCCACATTTCTGTTTTCCCTTTGAACATGTAAGAGCCATTTCACATAAGTAGGTATAGGTTAATATGCATAATTCCATCTAGAATTTGAGGAGGCGGCGATGTCACTAATTAACGAGGCCTACAGCCTACAAATGATACGCGTGGAAAGAACATGAAGGGATGCAAAACACTTGAATTGAATAGAGTTGAAAGACACAGAATAATATTTTGAAATAAGTTTTAAAACGACTGTACAACAGATCTCCCACAACTGTAAGGAATATTTAAACCACAAGTCCAACTCAAATGGACCTAACACCTGCGTGCATGGTGTCAGGCTGATGAAGGTAAGTCGTGCGTAATTTGGAGAGCATGCCACGCATGCACAAATGGAGTTTGGGGGAAAAAGTTGCCGTCCCTGAAAAGTTCCTTAAAGCCCAATGAAAAAGAATGGAATTTACGTAATCAGAGGGGAAACACTGTCCGAAAACATAGGACTTTAATTGTATTCAAAGGCAGGGAGAGCAGATCAGACATAGGCTATTCAATTTACGCTGAAAGCTCCAAAAGTAAGATGCAACCTGATTAAAATAAAAAAGAATCGGGCAACTTTCACTTTGATTTACAGTAGCCTGCCTATATGCTTTTTCGTTTCTTTTTCTTTGGCTGTAACTCAGCATGGGAACGTGACTTGTGCCAAGTGCCAACTAATAGGATTCCGACGAGTAAAAATAATTTTAAAAAAGTTTATAAATTAGGTCATATTGTAAAGGTCATTGTTGAACAGAACAGGGACATGACATACTTACCAGAGAGCTGAGTGTCGCCTGCTGTCCCAGTAGACGGTAGACGCACAGCGCGCACTCCTTCCCACAGTCCGCTCCATGCACCGCGTGCAGCGCCACACACGCGCCCAGCGCCAACATCCACAAACAGCTTGTGTGCGCAGCAGCCATCGACTGAAAGCAACGCAACAAAAATACAAAATAAATGGCAAAACTTGCTTAAAATATTACAAAAACGTGCTGTCAACTATTAAATGTGGCTGAAGTAAATGAGCTAAGTTCTCGTTGCTTTTATTTTGGCTGGGGGATGATTTCTCCCTCTCTCTTCTAATTATGTGCCAAAGGCATTTTACATCAAAATGGCTTTATAAAATGAGCTATAAGAGAGAAGAGAATGGTTTCAAACAACATTTTCAATGCGTTTTTAAAGTGTTATAAACAACTGAATCAAAAGGGGAGGGGAAAAAAAGAGTTCCAAATGTTTAAGAAAACATTCAAAGATAATCAGCCACAGATCAATAGGCTATTAGGCCTATTATAAAGTAGCCTATTGCAAATAATTGTTTGGCAAATATAAACAAAAGCAATGAAACAGTAGGCTATTATGGTTATAGGTCGCCAAGTAATTTCAAAGGATAAAGTCGTGCACTTGCCTTCTGTTTTGTATTGTGCGTTTAATTCCGCATGCGCTGCACTGAAGAGACGAGAGCCAAAGGAACTGTTGAGGTGCGTGGGGCTTCGCACGACAATATAGGCTATGATGTCCACGCGGGCCCGTGACAACTGTCACGGCTCAGCCAATCAGCGCACAGCTGTCCCCAAGGAGACGCGTTTGGGATGGTGGAGCTCAGTGGTGGAAAAAGTAGGCTATTCACATTTTATAGCTACTCAAGTACAAGTATCAATACTGCAATGTAGAAATACTCTGTTACATGTAAATGTCTGGAATTCAAAATACTCCAGTAAAAGTTTTGGCATCACAAAGTACTGAAACTGAAAGTACCAAAAGTAAAAGTACAAAATGTTTGAAAATATCAGATCTACAAGCTCACAACTGGTCGTTTGTGAGTTGGGAACTTGGGATGACAGTGATGG
>NC_137814.1:29856836-29979336 GCF_963921795.1 Nannobrachium achirus
CGTGCACAATCAAGGTTGTGCATGCTTAATTGCATTAGTTAATGTTTGATGTTAAATTGTCAGAGTGGTAGAAAGACATAGAAGAGAGACAAAGCAAGAAAAAGATAGCAAGAGAATGTGAAAAAGAAAGAGAGAACGTCCTCAAGACTGTTAGGCAGTGTTCAAACACTTGACGCACCTCTCCTGTGCTTCTTCTTGGGGGATGCGGGGGGAGGGCGGCGTCCAATTCATTCCCTATATGGCAGACTGCCTCAAGCATGCCTCTAGCATGCCTCTTGGCAAGGTTGCTTTAAACCAATAGGCATGCTAGAGGCAAAAAACCATGCGACTTCCATAGGGAATTAATTGGATGCCATCTCGGAGGAAGGACTACCATGTTTTCAATGGATTAAATGGTTTGTAGAGAGGGCTACGCTTGGCTATGAAAACATTCAGCACATCACATTACGTATATACCGTAACATGGTAGAACACGCCACTGGCTACCATCGCCATAGCCAGTCATAGCCTGGCCCACTGGATCAGGATAGTTATACATAGCCAAATACATGTTTCAAGAGGTGCTTAAAATGTTTATCTTCAACTCAAATTCGAAATGCGATAATTTGTCAGAAATGTTTCATGCGTCTAGAATCAATGTAATGTATAGCAGTGAAGGTTGGCACTAGAAAACATTCAATAGCAGGAAAAAGATATTACTGGAGAGGGCTGGAGAGGCTTAGCCTAGCTGAGCTAGACATCCCAGCCATGTTAAAACAAGGAGGGAATACTGCAGTTAGTTAGCTGCATTAGTATATAGGCTGGCCCCAGGCTAGGAGAGGCTCACTGTTTGGAGATCTATTAAAAACATTTGTGGTAATTCTCTGCACACATTGGGAAAAGGAAAGTTTTGATTGCTGAATGATTGCTGGTGTAGTCGGCATGGGACTGTGATTGAACTGACCACTTGGGACAGCGTAGTAGGATGATCGACTGATGGATTGGACCGTTTTGGACTCCCAGAACACTGGATGAGTGGGCAAATAACGGCTTGTTCTTTCTGTCTGTGTCTCACTCACCTCTCTCTCTTCTGTGTTATTATGTGTAACTGCCCCTTCTTCAAGCTCTGAACCAACCCTACAGTACACACTGAAAAACACTTTGGAGACCACCACCTTCATTTAAAATTCCTTTCTCATTTTCACTATTCCACGCTTTTGACTAAACTCATAGTTATTTTTGCTAAAATACAGTACAGTTGCAACAGTGACAAACATACTGTATGTCGCAACGCTTTGTCACTAGCAGATCGTGTCCATTGACCTGCCAACACATGCACGCACGCATGCACACACGCACGCACGCACGCACGCACGCACACACACACGCGCACGCACACACACACACACACACACACACACACACACACACACACACACACACACACACACACACACACACACACACACACACACACTCTGCATGCACGTATGCACACCAAATGTTCTGTCACTGTAATTACACGGAACATTGACTGTAAAAGTCTGTATTTGAGTAATTTATGTACTCTGTGCAACGATTGCAGTGAGTTAACAGTAGACAGATTTTCTAAAACAGGTGATGACCCGAGAGAAAGTGCCAGTTATCTGCAGTTAAGTAGATGCTTGTTCTCTGTATCTCCCTCCCCTGGCTGTCATCTCTCTACATACACAGTAAAATGCTGTGTTCATTTATTTCTGAGAGTGTCCAATTATACACTCCATATAAACCAGTAAGACTCCCTAATCGTGAGATAAGCGACCGTAGGTGGCTTATCTCCACAAATAGGGCAAAAATTTGTTTTTCCAAAATCTTCCTGATCCATGTTGATGACATGAGTGTAGACATGCTGTGTAGTGATATTCGTGTTTTTAGGGCAAAAACTGTAGGAGCAGTGTCCAAAAATGTGTTTTAAAAATCGGCCTGAAGGTGGCGCTAGAATAGGGCCATGTGAGAAATGAGGGGTGGGGTCTCCACGTTGCCTTGGCGGACGAATAGGTACCGGCCCCGGCTCTCCCGGACGCTCCTAGCCCGAGTTACGGCATTTTATGTGCGCTGCAGTGGCAGGGGGTCCTCCACTGGGGGCGCCACCACTTTTGCATCCGTTCTGGAGCACCAGGAGTCGGTGGTCCCCGGGAATTCCCCGCGAGCAGCCCCGTTGGGGTGGTCATTTGGTCATTTTTGCACATTTGGTCATTTTTTACATCTGGGGGTCCCCCAGGGACCTGGGGGTCCCTGGGGCTCCGGGGGTCCTTGGAGGTTGTAGTTTGGCAGGCAAGGAGTGTGTGTGTAAAATCTGGCATGGATCGGGTCAAGGGGTGCGGAGATATAAGCAGGGAAAAAGTGTGACGTGTGACGTGTGAGCACATTTGGTCATTTTTTACATCTGGGGGTCCCCCAGGGACCTGGGGGTCCCTGGGGCTCCGGGGGTCCTTGGAGGTTGTAGTTTGGCAGTCAAGGAGTGTGTGTGCAAAATTTGGCATGGATGGGGGCAACGGTTGTGGAGATATGAGCAGGGCAAAAGTGTGACGGACTCACTGACTCACTCACAGACAGCCGGTGGAGGTTTTGGTAGTAAATGCGACCTACGGTCGCAATTAATACAGTTGAAACATTACAAATGGATAAATGAACAATGAGGATATTTGCTGTGTACCTGTATTAAAGTTATTATCTCCTGCCTCCTGGCATTACGCTGGGCTAATCCGGTCCTATAAAGGAAAGTGTGTCTCCTTTCTTCCTCATCTTCCCTCTTCTTTTCGAACTGTGTTCGAGATTAGATTACTTTGATCGTTTCTTGTATACAGATAGATAGGGAACTGTCAACTAGTTGTCCACTGTGTCAGTCCACCCCTCCCAATGTCTCTCGTCATCATCTCACTGATAACAGTTGAAAAAAATATTTATGTATGTAATCACAAAAACTACATAATCTGAACAAATTGCCTCTGAAATATATATTCCCCCATCTGCATAGGTTGCCTATAAGCCTTGAAACACCCCTGTGACCACCACATGACCAGATGTCCTGACTGGATTCAATGAACACAGGGTGTGTGAAGTCTGCCTGCAAGGATCGAACTATAGGCATTCCAGAAGGTATCGCATTGCCAGAGAAGACACAAGATGTGACGTTGATGGAAATCTTTGACCAAATGCAGAAGGGAGAGAGAACTAGTGATTGTTATATTCCATGCTGAGAAATAAAAAAAACTGAGACCAAATGGAAAATAATGCTTTCAAAACTGGAGTCTGTGTGCCCTTGAGTTAGGCACAGATAAGTTGGTAGCACAGCTTGAATTTGCCCTCGGTGTAGCTATGCTGCCAGCGGGATCCTGTAGGGAGTTAATGAATACGTCTGTCCACAGTTTGACTCTGAAAACTTTAGTATCAGAGAAACAGAGGATACTCTTAAACTAAACACATTAAGCATTGCCTTAAGAAACCTCAAGGAGACAGAGTAAAACAATTATAATCTTTACTCCACTTTGTCCCTGGTGTCATCGAATTATTGATTCCAAAAACGACAGTCAGACATTTCGTATCATTGAGAATACTCTCTAAAAACAGCGTTGCATGGAATTTTCTTTCACTCGAAAAACACCAGTATCCCAGGCAATTGCACTGCATTATGTTCGGCTGTAAAACCATTATCTCACAGAAAATTACAGTGACTCTGTGAGGTTTCATTTCCTCTTTCAGGGCAGGAGAGGGTGAGTTGTCACAGCCCTGATTACCCACTGTGATTATGTTATTCCTGATGATGATGATGATGTTGATGGTGATGATGAGGAAGGCTAATCAAGCCATAGTGCTAGTGTTAATGCCAGCATTAGCTACAGTACCCATTGTTTCACATACACAAACACACACACATACACGCACGCACACATGCAGCGGTGTAGAGGTATTAGCCCACTTCTCTCCTTGATGAGGGGCTGTTTCCCATCGATTCGATGGACAGACAGAGGAGACACAGAAAGACAGAGAGTGGAAGGAGAAAGAGAGAGAGAGAGAGAGTGGGGGAGACAGAGAAAGCAGAGTGAGTCGTGAGAGAGATGACAATATTGAAAGTGGAAATGATGAAAAGAAAGAAAGGGGGAGAAACACAAAGGAAAAAGATGCGGAGAAAGGGAAGTGAGGGACAGAAAGTCTGAAATTACTGTTACATTGTCCTGCCGGGTAAAGAATGGAAAGCAGCTGACAGAAGGATGAGCGGGGGTGGGGGCAGGGGTTGAAGAAAAGGTGGAGAAGAGGGCAGAGATGACAGAGATGAAAGAGAGATGAGAGAAAGAGAAACACATTGAGGGAAATGACATCAAGAGGAGGAGAGAAAGGGGGTAAAAGAAGGCACAGAGTGAAAAAAGATGAAAGGGAAAGGACATGCAGAGCAAGTGATGAGTGTGAGAGAGAAAGAGCGAAGACGGACGATAGAAGAGAGAGTTCTAGGATAGAAGAAGATAGGATAGAAACCAAGGATAGAGGAAGATGAAGAGGGTGAGAGGACGAAAGAGTAAATAAAGGGACATGGAGAGAGATTGAGAAGCACACATTTAAAAATGGACCTGGAACTGGTAATCTTCTCTCTACTTTGTAGAAAGAAGATTATTGTCTGTTGGATGTCATGGCTAACTACTGTGATCCAATATGGACTCTATCCCGTTCTATCCTCACAGGCAACCGTAGTTATAATCTACTCTGGCAATGTAATGCAGCATGACTGGTTGGGGGTGCACAACTTGAATGTTCATTCTCTCAATTCCCACTTTCCTTACTGGAATCCATTGTCGCTGCTAACGGGTGTTGGTTATAAACGATACACGTTTGAGGAGTTCCATAGCATGTGAAAGAGCATCCTATATTCCTCCCAGTTCAGCTCCCCACTGAAAAGGCGCGCTGACCAACCTGTAGGAGTCACTAGTGCAGCACTCTAACCTAACACGGACAGTTTAGTGTAGGCAGATAGGCGGGCGCGGTGAGTCTCTCCGCAAGTCTCCAGCCTATAGCATGCGTTCTCCTCCCCCCACCCCCCTCTGCTCCTCTGCTCAGCGCAGAGAACGCTGGTGCGTCATGACGTCAACACATTTGGTGCGACGCTCTCTGCACTCTGATTGGTTAGGGAAATTCTACACTTCCTACAACAGTGATTTTAACGCGATCGCCCAGGCTTCTTTTTCTTCCGATCGCCAAAAGAAGTCTGGGTTTCCGAGGCTACTAGTGCAGCAACAGAGATCACCCTCCTGACCTGTCTTCCCTTACAAACAAAGCCAGTTGTGTTTGTCCGGCCAAAGGCAGGGGAGCTGATAGGCAGACAACAAGCTTAACAATATCCGTTTATAACCCTGTATCTCACGATTAGTTTTTGACTATGTTGTCTTTTTGTTATTGTTGTTGTTGTTGTTGTTGTTGTTGTCGTCTGACTACAGTATGTTTCTGCCCGTCTATAACTGAAATAGGCTTCTGGAGAGAGAATGTGTGTGTGTGTGTGTGTGTGTGTGTGTGTGTGTGTGTGTGTGTGTGTGTGTGTGTGTGTGTGTGTGTGTGTGCGTGTGCGTGTATGTCTTCAGGACCCAAACTCGTCACTGATAGCATAGAATACTACTTTAAAACCTTTGACTGAGCTTCAATAGACTCAACCACCACCAATCATATTATTGCATGTAAATGATGATCCTGTAGCTCAATGGCTACAGTATTATGGTCAAATAGAAGGTAAAGCTTTTCACAAACACAAACCTTCACCAGCTAGTTGTGCAAGGGAAAGATGGGACAGACAGACCTATTATTTTTCAGGATAGGTGCAGAACAAAAGCTGACTTGTGTTTCTTTTTTTCTCTGCCCCATCCCAGCCCCCTGAAAGAGCTCTGAACATTTCAGTAGATTTTATTGCCTGCATGAATGGTTAAAAGTCTGTATTGCCATTGCAATGGGCTTTATCAGCCATTTTGACAGCTTTTGGACCAGAAATCAACTCTATACCAAAGAGATGGCCCGCACCTCAATTTAAAAGGCGTCAAACTACTAACTACTAGGTTACATCCAGTACATTGCCTTCAACTCAGACTGACATTCACCTCAGCATGACACTGCCAAAGAATCTTTTCATTGCAATAATTACAGGGATGTGCAGAGAATGTCAGAGAGGCAGGGGCTAAAATTTTTAAAAGGGCCTTTTGGTGAAAAATAGCAGACCTCCAAACTCACAACGCGTTGCGTTGTGAGTTTTCGGTGCTTGATGCAAAGCATAATCAAATCAATGCTGGAGATGTGATGTAACGGCATGGACTTTTACACAGAGAGGGCAATTCTTTCAACATAAGATGCTGCATTCAAGTTCAGGGCAGTTTGGAAAAGGCAATTCACCCTTTGTTAGCCTTCTGGTTGGTCCTAGCCCCATATAGAACCTCACCCGTCGCTGCATAACTGTTGTGCTCCGAGACGAGGTCCTATAAAGATTTCCCCGTGGGGGGGTCGAACGCCTCCAACGTTGAGGTAGAAAACACTCTTCCCGAAATTGTATCCACAAAGTAAAGGTAGTTCCGAGCTCCCAGACTGTGATAACCTAACCAGGGTCCATAAAACATGAACCAGGGCACGAAACAACCCCTTAAGATCGCTAGTTTTGTCAGCCGGTAATGTTTACAAGCCTGGAAGTTGCAGGCGGAATGGCAGCATTAGCGCCTCCTCTGTTCGAATGTCTGTTCGAATGCAGCGACGGTTGGGGCTACGTTCGACCAGAGGAGGTGCTAATGCTGCCATTCCGGCTGCAAGTTCCAGGCTTGTAAACATTACGGGCTGACAAAACTAGCGATTTTAAGGGGTTGTTTCGTGCCCTGGTTCATGTTTTATGGACCCTGGTTAGGTTATCACAGTCTGGGAGCTCGGAACTACCTTTACTTTGTGGATACAATTTCGGGAAGAGTGTTTTCTACCTCAACGTTGGAGGCGTTCGACCCCCCCATGGGGAAATCTTTATAGGACCTCGTCTCGGAGCACAACAGTATGCAGCGACGGGTGAGGTTCTATATGGGGCTAGGTTGGTCCCTGACTGACCAACCAGCAGGCTTTATCTGCCTTGTCCCGCCCTGGTTCTGCCTTTTTTATGTTGAATTTGCTAAAACATATTTTTTGGAGGAATAGCAACATTTAAAAACATGCTGAGTCACTATACTGCCACTGAGCAGCTCCATTTTACTGAAACCAAGATTGAAATTAGAATTGAACACACAGAATAACAATACGAAGCAACTGAATTAAAATGGTAGTGGATGGAGTGTCCCACCAAGACACAGCAACCAATGGGTGTGAAGAGGGGCGGGACAGCGGGCGGGACTTGACAAAGGGTAAATTCTCTTGAATGCTGCCTTCAGGTACTGTATGGCATGGAAAGGGGGCATTTTTTCTTTCACCATAGTAAAACTGCATTCATGTCTGGAGAGGGCACTTTTTACAGACGGATAAAAGGGCAGGGGCTCAAGCCCCCTTTGATGTCCATGTGTGCAGGTGCCTGATTACAAGCATCTCCCATCATGCTCAGTCATGCTGAATCAATATCCATATCCTGCCCTTTGACTATTCTTGCCCTGCTGTTCATATCACGGCCAGAGACTTTACTACACTCAGACATTATCCCTGCTTCATCGCGCCTCACTCACTTAACCTGTACTGTATATCTCCCCCAATAACTCTGCGCCAATGAAGATGGCCTTACTTAATGCATGGTCAGTTTGTAACAATCCTTTTATTTTTAAGAGATTTCTTCCGGTCTCATTATCTTGACTTTATGTTTCGCACCATGTCCGTTCGTCCGCCCGTCCGTCTGTCCGCCCGTCCGTCTGTCCGTCCGTCCGTCCGTCTGTGTGTGTGTGTGTGTGTGTGTGTGTGTGTGTGTGTGTGTGTGTGTGTGTGTGTGTGTGTGTGTGTGTGTACGTCCGTCCGTCCGTCCTTCCATCCGTGTGTCTGTCTGTTACCAGCTAATCTCCGGTGCCATTGGCCCGGTCGCTGCCAAACTGTGCACACAGACAATCCCTGGATGCCAATTCAGAACCTCTGCCCCACACATTTTTCACAAGGGCCTGTTAGTGCCACCACAGGCAGATTTGAGCAAAACACATTTTTGGACAGTATTCCTACAGATTTTGTCCTCAAATCGCACAGATTGGTAGTCAGTATCTCCATAGTCATGTGATCAGCATGGCTCTTCCATATTCCATCCTGATTGGCTATAATTGGCTTCCAGAGTTAGCGGGATTGATCCGTTATGAACAAAATGCCTCAAATCATGAACACAGTGTGCAACTTTTGTGAGATTGTGCACACACTAGGTCGAGGAACAAATGCCACCCCTTTCACATTGGCCTGATTGCTCCACTAGCAGGTAGACTTTTGCTATACAAATCTTAGAACAAAATGCCTCACTCATAGTGTCGGTTTGCCATGAAAGAAGAAGAAGCCGAAGAAGACATGGCAATCTTTTACACATTGGCCCATAGCCTATTATATACCTGACCTGGCGGAGACCTGAGCTCGGAAGAGCACTTTTTCTAGTATCTAACTGAGAGAGGATGAGGTGGCCTATAGCTGCAGTTTTCTTCAAACAGTATGTCTGCAGCTAAGTGGACATTGGTGATTGTAACACTTTCAGAGCACTTTTACTTAAGATTGCTTTAGGCAATCCAATCTTTTCTTTATTGTGTTACCGCCAACCTGGTCCGAACAATGCATTTTTAACAACATTTTCAGAGTATTTAATCATCTGTTGTGGTTAAAATTGATACATTTTTAGTTGCTGGTGATTTTAACTTATATGTTGACATTTTAACTGTCCGACCAGCGCATTCCCAGTGATTGCTTGCTGTCTCCTCCAGGATCCCGACAGGATCGGCGCCCATGCACTTTGCTGATTTATCACACTAACTTTGAATTGAATTTCTCCCTCCTGGAGAACTGTGGAACAAGCTCTCCATTCCAGTCAGAACTGCAATGCTCCCAAATTTCCGCCGTGATCTGAAGACACCTCTTCAGACAACACCTATATTTGCCCATGTGAAAAAGGTCACTCAGTCCTGTTTCTTTCAGTTACGAAATGTTGCAAAAATATAATCCAGGAAAAGAAATCATCCATGCATTTCTTTCTGTAGTAGTGAGACCAGCTTTGCTATAAGGCCTGGAAATGGTGGCACTGACTAAAAGACAGGAGGCAGAGTTGGAGGTAACAGAATTGAGGATGCTACGGTTCTTTTGACAGGAGCAGAAATACTGTAAGTACATTAGAGGATCAGCCCAGGTTAGAAGGTTTGGGGATAAAACACAAGAGACGAGGTTGAGATGTTTTGGGAATGTGCAGAGGAGAGATACGGTACTTTGGGAAAAGAGGAGAACAGGAATAGGAGGTTTACTGATTCAGTGAGACATGCAGGTCACTTGAGTGACAGAGGATCCGCTGTGGCACCCCCGATGGGAAATAGACAAAAGTAGTCCACACTTTGGAACGCTCTCCCCTTGACTATTTCTAGAATCCTTTAATTGCACTTTGTGAATTGTGTCTTTCAAAAGGTGCTTTGATAAATGAAATTTACTACCTACTTACTTTTTCTGAATGTATAATGGTCAAACAAGTGAAAAGACAAACATGTGCAGAAGCTACACAGTATTTTAGTCCAAAGAACATTCCCCACAGCTGGAAACATTTCTATTCAGTCTCAGACAATAGTAGTCTTCTTATGTGATGGAAGGAAGAGTGGTTATAGTTCAGGGTTCTATAGAAAATCAGCTACTATTCATTTTTCTTCATCTGCTTTTGCCGGAAAGGTCATTTCATTCGCTTGTCCATCTGGAAGGGACGTTTAGTCTGGAGCAAAATGTAGGGCAATGGTCAGTTGATGCTCTTTTGTAGTGACTTGTACTTTGCTATAATACAAAATACTGATTCACGTAATTCATAGCATATTCAAATGACCCCTTTCACAAATAATTCATACAGGTTACATCTGGTTAAACTGTGAATTATGCACAGGTCATGTTATATTGAATGGTAAGATCATGATGGGAGAGAGCTGAATCAACCGTTTGTTGCATCACAGGGGGAATTCAATATAATAGAGAGTCTGTGGACCATATAGATGTGATAGGAAACAATACAGTAGGAAAAATACATCACATTACAACAAAATATGATACTTCTCCCCAGATATCATGTATATGAAGCATAACCACCAAGTAAACATACATAAATAAATATACATACACACATCCACATCCACATCCACACCCACTACTGCATTCATAACAAATGCTTTGTTTGTCCAGCAAAATTGCCACTCTGCTATATAAAGAGGGATAGATACTCCTCCATCTGCACACCAACACAAGAGTACACGCATGTACGTTGCACACACACACACACACACACACACACACACACACACACACACACACACACACACACACACACACAGGTGTGTTATCTGATTGTAATTATGATGACTCATGCTGTTCAGAACTAAACCATCAGATGTTAATGCTTTACACAAAATACCCTCCCCCCCTCCCCCGTCTCTTGTGTCCGCATTATTCTCTTCTTTGTCCATCTCTCGATTGTCTGTCTGTCTCTCTGGCTGCGTGTCTTTCTTCTGTTCTCCTTTTCTCAAATTTTCTTCAATCCCTTTGGCTCTCTTTCCTCATGTGTATTACTTCTTTACCTAGTTATCTGTTACCTACCACTACTACTACTACTACTACTACTACTACTCCTACTACTAAATGGTAAATGGTGCATTTATATAGTGCATTACATTCACCCATTCACGCACACATTCATACACCGGTGGCGGAGGAAACCATGCAAGGCACCAACCTACTCACCGGGAGCAATTAGGGGTTTAGAGTCTTGCCCAAGAACCCTTCGACATTAACTCAGGGGGAGCCCGGATTCGAACTGGGAACCCTTCGGGAACCCTTCGTGCTCTAATAACGGTTTCTCTACCCCTGAGCTATGCCGCCCCTTACTACTACTACTACTACTACAACAGCTTCTTCTTCTTGAACTTACTATTACTAGGATGATGATAATGACTACTGTTCTGTTACTACTATTAGTACTGTACTACTAGTACAGCAATAGGGGACTTAAGTGATAAATCATAAACCTCATAAGAAATAGGTAGCCAATGTTCCAAGGCCGCCTACATTGATTGATTGATTGAAGACTTCATTATTTTGCATAGGAAAAGGTACATTTTCATGACGGTACAGTTCACTGGTACAAGGTCAACTAAAAGGAGATCCTAGTAAGCACTTGGCTTATTTGCAGAGGAAACCATTAAAGCATCTCGTATAACGTTGAATGACAGACGGATAGAACATAGTACAGTGCATAGTCAGGAAAAAAAGGAAAATAAAATAACAGTGCAAAAAATATATACAGTAGATAATTACAGAGAAGGGTCAGGGGGATACACACACAAGGGTTTGACTTGACTCTGGGTTGAACGTGATCTGTGGTGCTGCCTCTGGTGTTGTAATTGTGGACATCCTTAACGTTTTTTAAAGTATTTTGTCAGGTACATGGGTATCTTAATGGTGTAGTGTGTACACCAGGCCCATTGCAAGATGCTGTGCTCTGTCATCTACTCTGAGCCACCCCACTCTCATTCTCTCGAGACAGAGTCATCAAAGGAAGAGGTACAGACCGAGTAGGCGTTCCCCTTTCTTTGATGATGGCTTGCCAGATTGCCCACTCATTAACTGGTGAGTAACGGTGAGGTGAGCTGATAGGAAAGGTTAAGCAGGACCCTAATTAGTTTGTTTTGGGCTGTTTGGAGCTTAGTTTTCAGGGCTTTTGGGGCGTCACAATACCATACGTGGACTAAAGAGGGGCTGAATGTTTGCACCAGCTATGGTCTTTAGTGTGTTGAAATTGACCATCGGGGCGATCCTCTGTAGGATACACATATACTGTACCTGAAGTCATTAAGGAGACAAAGCTGCCACAAATTAATGTAAGGTTAACAACCTAAACCTTCGTGTCAATATTCTGTCAAAAATAGCTGATCCACAAGCCTGTAGATCAGTTTATATCGTATAAAATGTGCTATGAATAAGATGTAAATAAGATGTGACCTGACTTACTGGTACTGTAGTGCATGAAGATGTCAATACTTATGTCCTCATGTTCCCCTTTTTGGTTTTGGCTGGCTACGTGACTAGGAACTAGGAAAAACAACCAGAAAATGACTTCTCTTATTCTCAATTGTTCGTTTGAGACTATAGAGCGCAATCAAGTTCAGTGCCAACAGATTGCCATTCCTTCTTCTCAGCAGCCCTGAGCCATTTAACTGCAGGTTTCTGAACTGATCATCTTTTCATTCCCTGGCTGAATGACCCCTCTACCCTCCAGACGTTGATTTTCAGTGTCACCCTTTGCCTCCTCTGTGATATGGCGACTGAGATGTGGCTCCCTACATCGCTGTTGGATCACATTTGGCTCACTATTCGAGAGGTTCCCATCATCAATGTGCAGCAGCACACCCTGAAAACCACAAAATGACAATTTTATTAAAAATAATGCCATGGAAAAAGAGTAAGCATGTGATCATAGCCTGTCTACATCTATCTATCTATCTATCTGTCTGTCTGTCTGTCTGTCTGTCTGTCTGTCTGTCTGTCTGTCTGTCTGTCTGTCTATCTATCAAATCAAAAGGAAGGAAAATGGCCCAAAAGAAAGAGGTGGGTGGACACTGGGCAGGTCCAATTCTTATTCCATGGATAAGCCTGTATGAGAATGACAAGGTTATGTCTCAGATCATCACAATCAACTGTGAGGCTCATTAAAAGCCTATGTAACCACTGCCGCCAGGCCCATTTTCAATTAGAATCTGGCTTACTCTATTTTACTGCTTTCTCTCTCTCTCTCTCTCTGGATGGATGGATGGACGGACGGACGGACGGACGGACGGACGGACGGACAGACAGACAGACAGACATGCCAACACACACACAAACGCACACATGCATGCACACGCACACATGCGCACACCTTGCCTCCCTTCTGCTGCCCTTCAATCTCACGTTCCCTCATGATAAAAATAAAAACACACACAAAGCATGCGTACAGACTACAGACACACACTTACAGTATATCACACACAGCTGATATAGGTCAAATACACTTATTATGTTATGTGTCAGGGGCAAGAGACATACCGGTAAGTGAAAGCTGCAATCTCTCTTTTTGCAATGACTCACACGCACACGCACACGCGCGCACGCACGCACGCACGCACGCACGCACGCACACACACACACACACACACACACACACACACACACACACACACACACACATGCTAGATCCACCACAGGGGGTTGATGCAGCATGTCGCAGCAGATGCCCTCATTCTCCTCACCACATCTGTGCACATGGTCAAGTCCTTACGGTCTATTTATCTCTGAGAGGATATAAACTAAACCAAATGCACCCATTTCATTTAATTTATACACTTTTGCGTGTGCGTGCGCGAGTATGTGTCATTGTGTTTTTATTTTATTTTGGACACTTGCTTTGGCAATGGAAACGTATGTTTTCTCATGCCAATAAGGCTCCTTTGAATTGTGTTCAAATTCTTTCATTAATGTATCATGATGATGTGGATTGGCAAGAGCCTTTTCCCTGCAGCTGACAGAGCCCTGAATACGGACGCACGCACGCACGCACGCACGCACGCACGCACACACACACACACACACACACACACTGTACATTCACGCACAGGAACATGTAGCCTGTTGCTTTACCAATCCTCCCTCTACAATCTAGTTCCAATCTAGTTTCCCACTGAGCAGTTATTATCAGTTCCTTAAAATGTTTAATTTTTAAGATTACTGCAAGACGCCGAGTGATCTATGACATAATTTCTGTTCAGTCCATAAATGTCTTCAGATATCCAACTCCGGCAGCGATTTTACCTCATTTAGAAGGACCCACGGAAGTCACAAGCGTGACCACGATGAGTACATTTGCGACCATGAAGATACGTTCTTTAGTTATGGTCCGTTGAAAAAAAAGCGTCTGTGAATGATCAACACAATCTGGGAGTAGAACCCTAACCCTAACCCTATATTAGTATTAACACATGCATTCTATACATTCCATAGGGCTGGACTACACACGGGCAAATTACATCATCAACTCGCGATGGGAGTTGTCCCTATTGACTAAAGGCCACTTTTAACCGCACAGATTCGTCGACGATTCGGCGGCGGAAGGCGGCGGATAGCGTCGGTTGCCGAACGGGAGCTCATCGTCAGGTTTTCGGCAGCGGGTCGGGGACGTTATCGACCGAAAACTGGGAAACTGGATGTAATCAGTGTGACTGAAAGCAGGTGCGTTCAGTTGCACCACCCATGCAGCTCAGTATATACGGCGTATGGGCGGGCATAGCGTTAGGATGCGTTTGCCCAGGTTGCCTCACTTCCTCGTCACACTGGTGCACAACAGGTGGTGTTTGTATTCGCAGCGCCAAGGTGAGCCTTTGTTCTATTGCGCTAGTGGTATCTGCTTTTAGCTTGTCCATAGACCTCCTCCAGGTTACTTACAATACGTTTGCCTTTTTCTTTGTTAGACGTCCATGTGGGAGCTGTAGCAGAGTCCTCCTCTTGACCGTGTGTGCGTTTACACAAGAAACAAACGGTATGCTTAACTCTGTACTAGTAATGCAATGTGAAGGCTCATAAAGTTGTCAGAGTACTTACGTTTATATTATTCCTTTGTTAGACGTGTGACGAGCAGACAGAGCCAGTCCAGGGAGTGTGTTTGTGCGTGGCTACACACGTCTGGAGGTAGGCACGTCTTTAGCATTGCAACACAGCACAACTGTTTTATGAATGAAATGAATTAGTTCTCACGATGCCTCCTTATCCCGCAGACGGTGCAGTGCGTGCGGCGATGGCGCAAGCGTTTAACAATCATTCTGGGATTCCCTGAACGTCTGTTAACTGGGTATGTTTTAATGTTTGGATTAAACTTTGTAAAGTACATGGACTTCAGTTGCTGGTAATCATATTGTGTGATGTCAAGTGGTATGCAGAATTTGATTCTGGGTATAGCTAGACATCAACAAAACCACAGTTCACACGTGAGACTAATTCAGTGTTTGTTTGCTTTATTACAGAATGCCTTCTGTCAGGCCGCTGTTCTTTTAACCTTTTATTTTTTTGTATTGTTTTTATTATCTATGCTGCTACTGTTTGAGTTATTGGTATATTGCGTATAGTCACCTTTATTGTTACACATCCAAGAAGCAAAGAAACTGAAACTAGTGCAGCGGATTATTGCATTTGGTCAACATTATTGCTACACATCCAAACAGTAAGGGAACTGAAACTAGTACAGCTAATAAGGCAGAAATAATTGCAGGGCTTGCAGAGCTACTCTAAGGGTTTGCAGTGCTGTGTAGTGGGGTGCAGTTTTGCCTTTACTGTTTTCTACATACTTTAAGGTTTTATTCATTTTTGCTGTGATTTTACTATTCTTTTGTGTTAATTAGTGTGTGGGGCTACCCACCCCCCCAGAGTACTTTAAAGCAGCTCACAGCAATATTCTTCTAGCCACTTGGTGGCACTGTTTTGTTCACTGAACATTGGATGTGCCCATTAGTGTTTTACCCCAACTATAATATCTGATCAAACTCTTTAGTTGACCGATTGCTGGATGGCGTAATATTGGTGTTTTGAACAGATCTGAAATACTTTGTACAATTCTCCTAAACTAATAAATGTTACTTTTTTCCAACCACTTGTATTATTCACTCAAACTGAATACTTACCTTTAAACCCGGGTCTCTCACCCTGTAATTGAGAGTGGCGTTGTCAGTTACATGTACAGGAGTGCTTAGCGCCTCCATCTGGTTACAATTGGCGTTGTCGGCAGGATCCAACAAGAAGGGTAAGACCCCGAAGACCCCCTTGTCATCACATTGGGACGACCCCTGTGAACAGTAGCAGTAGTTCAAGAAACTCGTGTTCACGAGATTGCTGCGATGCCGGGCCTTTCACAACTTGAATTGTCTTCTCTACAGAAGCAAGATCCAGTTATTAGTCCGGTGTTGAAGTACTGGCAGGAGGGACGGACCCCTGGACGAGAGGAGCGTGAACAACTGAGCCAGGAGAGCAGAGAACTACTTCGCCAGTGGGGACGTTTGGTGGAGAAAGGTGGTGTGCTTTACCGGAGAAGTCATCCTCCAGGTGGTGGCAATGAAATATTTCAAATCCTCTTACCCCAATGTCTCCGAGAGAGGGTGTTCCAGAGTGTGCATGATGGGCATGGACATCAAGGGGTTGACCGCACCCTACAACTTGCACGTGATCGGGGGTATTGGCCAGGCATGTCGAAGGACGTCGAAGCCTGGTGCCGAAACTGTGGGAGGTGTACCCTAGCAAAGGCGGGTCCTAGAGTCCGAACATATAGGGGAAGTTTGCAGGCATCCCGACCTAACGAGCTCCTCGCTTTGGACTTCACAGTCCTTGAACCAGCCAGCGATGGAAGAGAAAATGTTTTAGTACTAACCGACGTGTTTTCTAAGTTTACTCAAGCTATACCAACAAGAGACCAGCGGGCGAGCACAGTGGCAGAGGTGCTTGTAAAACAATGGTTCCACCTGTTCGGGGTCCCCAGTCGTCTCCATTCCGATCAGGGGCGGAACTTCGAGAGCAAGATAATAAAGCAGCTGTGTGACACCTATGGCATAAAGAAAACCAGAACCACCCCTTACCACCCTGAAGGCAACGGGCAGTGTGAACGGTTCAACCGTACGCTCCATGACCTCCTCCGTACCCTACCACCAGAGAAAAAGAGACGCTGGCCTCAGTATTTGTCTCAAGTAACATATTCCTACAACACTACTGCCCATCAGACTACCGGTATGGCACCCCATTTCATCATGTTTGGCAGAGAACCACAACTCCCCATAGACTTCCTCCTTGGTGCAGACAACGTGGATCCTGCTGAGGAGACCCTGGAGGAATGGGTACGAAAACACCAGGAATCCGCAAGAGAAGTACATGATCATGTCCGGCGACAACTAGGCACCAAGGCTGAAAAACGAAACCAAAAGCATAATCAACAAGTGGATGATCCTGGACTGGAAGAAGGCGACCTTGTTTATGTGAGGAATCACCAGGTGAGAGGGAGGAACAAGATCCAAGACCTCTGGCATCCTTGTCTTCACCGGGTGGTGAACCGTCCTCAAGGCCAGGGCCCTGTTTACACCATCGTTCCTGCTCACCAAGAGGGTCCTACCCGACGAGTACATCGGACCGAGCTACGACGGGCACCAGAGAGGGAGGAACGTGTAGCCCAGCAGACAAGTCCAACATGTGAGGTCGAAGACTCAGCCCCTGTTAATACTACCACAAGTGACTCTGAGGAGTCAATGATTCTGGTCCTGGAGGATGGGAGAAGAAACCCAGGTGTCCGAACACCCGAACCAGAGAATCAGGGGAGTTCACTGCAACCTGGCAGCCCTGTACCAGACCAGGGAAGTAGCTCCGGATCGACTGAAGGCGAGTCATCACCATCTTCCCCAGCCCTGCGCCGTAGCAGTCGACGAAATGCCGGGTTCCATCCAAACCCACACCGGCTGCCATATCGTCAGACAGTAGGTCACCAGCACAGTGGGGGAGAATAGGGGCCTGCCAGTCCCAGTACCAAGGGCCACGTTGGCCACTATGTGTTCTAGTTGGTACATCGACGGGACGCCGATTCAATTTGGGAGGGGCGAATGTAATCAGTGTGACTGAAAGCAGGTGCGTTCAGTTGCACCACCCATGCAGCTCAGTATATACGGCGTATGGGCGACAGTAAAGGCGTTTGCCTTTACTGTTTTCTACATACTTTAAGGTTTTATTCATTTTTGCTGTGATTTTACTATTCTTTTGTGTTAATTAGTGTGTGGGGCTACCCACCCCCCCAGAGTACTTTAAAGCAGCTCACAGCAATATTCTTCTAGCCACTTGGTGGCACTGTTTTGTTCACTGAACATTGGATGTGCCCATTAGTGTTTTACCCCAACTATAATATCTGATCAAACTCTTTAGTTGACCGATTGCTGGATGGCGTAATATTGGTGTTTTGAACAGATCTGAAATACTTTGTACAATTCTCCTAAACTGTGAATAAATGTTACTTTTTTCCAACCACTTGTATTATTCACTCAAACTGAATACTTACCTTTAAACCCGGGTCTCTCACCCTGTAATTGAGAGTGGCGTTGTCAGTTACATGTACAGGAGTGCTTAGCACCTCCATCTGGTTACATGGACTTGCCCGGTTTTGTTGAGTCGGTCCCTTGCCCGTCGGCAGTGAAATGAGCCAACGAGAGCGGATAAAAGACAACACACAATCCGCTGGTAGCTATCTGTTTGGCATACATACTGTTTCCACACAGTCACAGAGGACACCAAGACAACACACTACACACAAATGAATAAAGTGGGCGCGAGTGAACTGCTTGCCTAGGGCGATGTAGTAGTTGCCCAATTGCTGCGCTCAGAGAGGTGCTTGATTGTATAATATCCACGTTTCAACTGGGTCCAGTTTGGTTTAGATTACCTCCTCTTTCAGCTGTGAAAAGCTGGATGTGTGCTTCAGCGTATGACGGTGCGTGTCGAGCATAGCAGACATACAAGCTCACAATGCTTCAAGTTCCGACATGTTGTGAGCTTGTAGCTCTGATATTTTCAATGCGCGACGTCACACGGAGGCAGAACGCTGAAGCAGCAACAAGCTGTTGTGAAAGTGTCAGATCATGATACAATTTTAAATGATTATGATTGGTTTTAAAGGTTGTTCTACTTTATCCAAATAATAATATAAATAATAGGCTTAATAACAGCATTTTCCGACAGCGACGGCATGCAGGGACGATCAACTATGGAGTGAAAATAGCCTTTCAGACTACTGCCACCTCCTGGTTTGGAATGGTATTTCATGCGATCTCTCCGCGCATGCGCACAATTGCATACAGTAAGTACAGTCGGCATACAGTCGGCAGACGAAGTTCTGTGCAGTTCTTTGCAGTCCTTTGCAAGTTCTTTGCAGTTCTTTGCAGTCCTTTGCAAGTTCTTTGCAGTCCTTTGCAGACTTTTTGGTGTGGAGAGGCCTTAAATAAAATATTTAAATGAGGCGCAGCTTGCGTAGCTAGTTCATGCAGACAACTCAGGGGGCGTGCTTCCCTGATCAGGTCATCAGTCACATGATCTCTTCACCTGATCAGGGCGGGTATTTAAATCCCTCTGCCTACCTCTTCATTCTGGCTTTTCTCCTGGCTGTGCAGCTGCCCTGCTTTCTGCTGCTGCTTGCTCTCTACTGCTGCTGATGTTTTGTACTATCTGCACTAATGTTTTTGGTGATAATGATTCTGTTATACTGCTGACCTTGATTCTGCTCTACAGCATGCTAGCCTTACTATTATTGCTACTACCACTACTGCTCTCAATCATAGCTAACTCTGTGTCTAAAATGCTACTGCTAACAATGATTGCTACAGCTACCTTAATGCCAATACTATAGTATTTCTCATTTAAGTGTTTTGATGTTACTCATAACTTGAACATGCCTCATCTAATATGAATTACTGAGCACATGAGTTGCACAAACTATCATGGCATGATTTGCCTCCCATGAGGCAAGCCTTTGTTGTAGCACAAGCTAACAAAGCACAGATTGTTTGTAGCACAAGCTAACACAGCATGCCTTGCTCTTAAGGTGGAAATCTTAAGTTTGATAGTGTACTGTATAGTGGCATAACTTGGAAAGCTTGTATGTATCGTTTGTAGCACAAGCTAACACGGCATGCCTAGCTCCTCAGGTGGACATCTTTGGTTTGATAGCATACTGTATAGTGGCATAACTTGGAAAGCTTGTATGTATTGTTTGTAGCACAAGCTAACACAGCATGCCTTTCTCCTCAGGTGGAAAACTTCGGATTGATAGCCTATAATCAGTGGCAGTAGTGGAAATCAGCTTGTATGTATAGTGTGTTAGTGTAGCTAACACAGCATGCCTTGCTTCTGTAGTGCACTCTGAACCCTTGATGACCGGTGCTATTTTTTCCTCCAGCGGATGCCATTCTGGATTGCTCTTAAACCTTTATTCACAGGGCTACCTACACTCGGCAAACGCCAGCCTGGTCCTGCAGTTTAATCCAAGCTGGCTACACCCTGCATGGCTCCTGGCATTCCCATCCCTGCTTCAAACAGGTGCATGCTATATTGTTATAATGAACACTATGATTCTAGCCACCGGCTAGTGCCAGTGACTCACTTGATGAAGGAACAACACACAGGCAGTGAGTGTTGCCAGGTCTGACTATTATAAGCAAAATTGTTTTTCTGTTAAGTTAAACTGCAAATTATGGTGGCAGTGGTTGTGAGCTTGTAGATCAGATTGGCTATTTCAGATAGAGGTCATCCAATATGTTTTAAAGTGCTCATGTTGCTGTATTCAATTCTTTTGAGCTTGTTTCTAGACCTGGTTGCTTCCTCTCACAAAGTCTGACAACTAAATCATTATTTGGTCAGTGAGAATTTGGGCTATTAAGCGTATAGCCTAATTATTTGTCTTTTGCATATGAGACACTTTGTAGGTGCTCATAATTAAGCACTTTGAAACTGAAGATGATTGTTCGGTTCCAAACATCCTGGTTACATCTCTAATGGGTAAAGAGTATTGCAAGATTATAGGAAGATTTATTAAGATTATAGGAATGTATTAATTATGTTAACACATATCCATGCATGGGTGCAAGGAACTTGATACCATGCTACTTGGTCCCATTGATTGCCATGTGCTCTGGCTACAGTCCTATTTAGTCCATACTCAACTGTCACAGGTTGGAGTAAAGTGGGTGAGATTGCTTTCAAATGATGATTCTTCTTTTGTATCATCGTCATAGATGATTGGTTGACAACATTGTATTTCACAAGAGTTCTTGTTACTTATTAGGGGAGGCCATGGGGCTGGCTGTCGCCTTCTCCCCCTTGCTGATGTCGGCTTAGATAATTAAACAAAACTGGTCCATAATCATGGGCATGGAATATAGACAGGCAATGGTAGCAGGCTGAGGCAGTATACAGTAAGTGTAACCACCAGGCTTGATTAGTGTGTACAATGTACATGAACAAACTGGAAATGTGTCTAAAGATTATCAGGATACAAGGGTAACACATGAGCGTGCACAGGGAGAATTAAGTGGAAGTTAACTATTCTGGAGAAGGATAGTCTTATTTTGAACATGACATTTTCTGTTAGAATCAGCCTAGTCTGTGTATGGGCAGGCTGAGATTGAGCACCTTTCATGTGAAGCTTCAAGCCAGTATGTTGTATTAAAGTTACCAAAGTTGATACAAGTCAAGTTAAATGAAGCTCATCAAGTTAAATGAAGCCCAGCAACGTTGTCTGAAAAAATACTCATCTAGGTGCAGCAGAGTTCTGACGTAGTCTTTGATGTAGGAGTAGAAATGCTAGCATGGTGCGGTGCTTTCCGCAAAATGCTAGCGTTGGTGGCTAATGCTAGTAACTCACAGGGATGTGTCATTGACTTGTGCTACAATGCTAGCATGGTAAATTTGAAGTAGTCGTGTGAAATTAAGAAACTGAGTTGCTTATTGTATCTATGCTCAGCCGGTGTTAATGGTAGTAGATTGGTTGGAGAGCAGATAATATTAGCCATTTCTAATCATCGTAGCTTGAAGTTTCAATGGGGTACAATGTCTTCAACTCTATTGGGTATTGTCCCCTAGGGGTGCCATTTAGAGGGCATTTAAAGTTTAATCAGATTATCTGCTGCATCAATGCATATCAGTTTATGGCTTGGGATTCTTACTTGCACTGAAACTAACTTGTATTTTACCTTGAATTTAGTGTATCAACGTCATTTGAAGGCATATTCATTGCTCGAACTTATACTGCTTTTTCTGTTTCATGAGCTTTGCCCATTTCGGTGACGGGATGACCTTCTGCTTATCGAGGATGCTGGAAGGCCTAGGCCGGGGGTTGCGGCTGGTTTTCATCTCCATTGCAGCTCTGTCCATGCCATGAAGCCATGAAAGGCAGGTCATTCGTTAATCATACTGTAGCTTAAATGCATTCTGGTTAGTCTTCTTAGCCAAGGTGGCTGCTCAATGCTTGACATGCGTATCCAATCACTCATGCATTGACTCAAACACTCAGTCACATGCAGCCACAGTGTCTTTATGTAGTCTTATTCTTATACAATCACACAACAGTTGTCAGTTGGATAAGTCAGTTCCTTCATGATCATTTCAAATATAGGAGTGTTATTTATATGGTTGCTAATGAGTCAGATTTAACGCATAGTATGATAATTACTTGCTTAATTACTAGGAAAAAGTTAAGTCTACCATTTTCTCAAACTAATACTTCTCTCTATCCTCCATATCATGGTATCTGTGTGGCGTCCTCTGGCGAGGCAAGATGCATCTGACCTTCAAAGGCTGGCTACCCAACATGCTGCTTCTCCTCTGCATCAACATGGACTGCTCCACAGAATGCAACTGGTCCCAGCTCCAACTCTGAATGTTATGGGCCGCTGGTCCACAGCAGCTTATGCACGTTGCGCATTCACCCAGGGAAATGGGACATTCTTGTGGCTCAAAAAGCAATGTGTTATATCCAAGCAGGATATGGTTGGCTAAATGAGTTGCATCAATGGCGGTTGGCACGGGTCTCGCAGCTTTAGATGATAGACTTTAAAAATTGCAGGGTTATGTCCGGTCTAACGTGATGGCTACTCTTAAGCGGCACAGCTCGCATCCTGTCTAAAGTGATGGGTTTAACTAAGCAGCACTGCTTGCATCCTGTCTAAAGTGATGGGTTTAACTAAGCAGCACTGCTTGCACCCCATCTACTGTAGAGTGATCAAACTCGCTCATTAATTGTAGAATGACTTATTTATACTAGCTGTATCTTATAGTATAGCTTAACAAACATGCAGAGGTCTACACTTCTCATTCCCTCTGCATTGGCGCAGCTACAACTGCAGCAGTGCTAGTTCCTGCTGCTTCTCAAATATCTGGGGCAGTGGTCTTCTGCAGCTTAAGTTAGATATATTTGTTTTAATAAGAATTAAATTCTGCATGCTTAAAAGCGAATGAGCACTCATGCCTGTAATCTGAAACTTATGATGCTGCTTGCCACATAATTCTGCTTGCTGTAACCTTTGCAGATCTGGTGGATTGCTGGGGAATTTTATTTTTGGTTGACGCTGGGTATGGTTGCTAAATGCTGCATATCGCTAATGCAACATTGGGTATGGCTGCTAAATGCTCCACATCTTGCTAATGCAAGTGTAGCTGAGGTAATTGTGTGATCAGCTTAGTCTTATGGAGCTCCACCATTCTCACAGATGGTTGGCTTGGCGTCAGACTCTGTTCTCAGGCTTTCTTGAAGGGTCTTGCAGTTTTGGGGGTCTTGCAGTTTTGGGGGTCTTAATTCATTCCCTGTAATTCTATTTGGTAAATAATTCTATTTGCTATATAATATATCTAAAATGTTTATACTTACAGGGAATGAAGAGAGACAGAGTCCTGACGCCAAACTATGCTTCATATCATGCTCATGCTATGCTTCATATATTATGCTCAGTAATTGCTCAGTGAATGCTCAATAAAATATATTTCAAATTAATCCAAGAGTTGTCTGCCTGAAATGAGGCGCAGCTTGCGTAGCTAGTTCATGCAGACAACTCAGGGGGCGTTCTTCCCTGATCAGGTCATCAGTCACATGATCTCTTCACCTGATCAGGGCGGGTATTTAAATCCCTCTGCCTACCTCTTCATTCTGGCTTTTCTCCTGGCTGTGCAGCTGTTTGCTGCTGCTCTGCTTGCTCTCTACTGCTGCTGATGTTTTGCAATCCCACCACCTCCCCAGCATCCACCTGTAGGTTCTGTTTCTAGATCCCCGTTTGGGGTCTTAATTCATTCCCTGTAATTCTATTTGGTAAATAATTCTATTTGCTATATAATATATCTAAAATGTTTATACTTACAGGGAATGAAGAGAGACAGAGTCCTGACGCCAAACTATGCTTCATATCATGCTCATGCTATGCTTCATATATTATGCTCAGTAATTGCTCAGTGAATGCTCAATAAAATATATTCCAAATTAATCCAAGAGTTGTCTGCCTGAATTGCATTTTTTGTTATAGAGTGCTGGGCAATTACAAGTTATGAAAGGCTTCTTAGCCAGGGATCATTTTAAGAATAACCACAAATGTCACATGTGTGCATATGTACCGCACAGCGACAAAAGAAAAAGGTCAAAAATCAAGGAAGCTTCCAAGGGCCCAGGGCCGACAGAGGCCTTTGATGCCATATCTTGCACATTATTGCCAAATAAATATTGGAAGTCCACGATTGTGTTTTCATAGCCTCCAGTGCCAAGAGGGTGAAGCAGCAGCTTCCCTGCCCTGTGTCAGTCTGTGAATGCCCACTTTACTGTTCAATTTTGAGGTATTCTTTTTTTTTTTTACTTTAGTATTTAACATTTTCAATAGTTTTACTGCACTACAATTATGAAAATGTTAGTTACTTTGTAGATTTGATTAGTGTTACAAAACACTCCAACCATGCACTTCAGCTCTACATACAGCCCCGTAATGTGTTTATTTGACGTTTGAAAATATCAGATCTACTACCTCACAATGCGTCGCGATGTGACGCATCGTGAGCTTGTAGACCTGCTATTTTCAAAAGATATTATAGATTTACTGTATAGATACACTATATTTTGAACTTGTGAAATGGGACATTTGCTCAATGATTAATTGTACTTTTGCTATACTTAAAGTATATTTTGATGCCAATACTTTTGTACTTTTACTCAAGTACATACATACTACATTGCAGTATTGATGCTTTTACTTAAGTAAAGTTTTTCAACCACTGCTTGGGTCTGAATGATAGCATCTGGCTGAAGAGGGCACACTGGTGTTGTTTCTCAAACCTTTGTTTCAGAAGCTATATTCAGGCACATGATGAGCTTTTTGATGAGGTTTCTTTCCTTTTTATTATAACTTTGGACATTCACCCACCCACCAGTAATCCCCACGGACGCACGCATGCATGCACAGAGAGACAGAGGCAGAGACAGAGAGACAGAGAAAGCTGGTTATATGTTTAGTTTTTCATTCAAAATACAATAATAATAGGTAATAGCTTAGAAAACTGGTCAGATGGAGCGCTTTCAATGAGATGCAGTGAGCCTTAAGTGTATTTGAGCTTTGAGGGGGAACCGTACCCTCAGGACAATGAAGTGAAATGATCTCTTCATTTCAACTTTATTGCCGGAGACATCTATCTGTTATGATTCACAGAGGCTGTGAGAGAGCTCAAAATTCATGTCTGTGTTTGGAGGTCCATAAGTAATTCACTCCCCCACTGGCACACATAGAAGCCAAGCCGATAGGAGAAAACACAGAACTACACTGAACTGATCCACATGTTGCTCTCTGCCATGCTCTCATTCAATACAAGGGTTGTTTAGTTAGCACAGTCCGCTTTCCTGATACAGTAAGGTTGTGTGTGTGTGTGTGTGTGTGTGTGTGTGTGTGTGTGTGTGTGTGTGTGTGTGTGTGTGTGTGTGTTATGGTTGCTATAGGCAACCAGACTATATTTTTCTTGTCCATTTTTATTTCACCTATAGTAAACCTTCTTTCTATTTGTCTGCAACCCAAGTCCATTGAGTTCAAAGTTCATTTTTTACATCAGGGTGCATGCCCTTCCAAAGTCTGTAGCCAACATCAAAATATTATTTGTTGGCGTCTCCATCCAGAGAGCATCTGACAACAAAACAAACCCACAGCATGTAGTGCTCAATGACAGTATAAGGTCACATTGCTGATAATGTTAGTATTTGCAGGAAATTGGTTCTATTTAATCAAACCTGGAGTAGTCATACAGATCATTTCACAATCAGTGTCAAGAGGTGTAGGACCCAAGCACAAGACAAAGGCAAAGGACGAGGCAGATGAGGGGGTTTATTAAAGACAGGGTGCCGTGATCCCCCCCCCCCCCCCCCCCCCCCCAACATGATCATCAGGTTCATTGGTCCTTGTGCCTGCCCAAGAGTGGGAGGCGGGGTGTGGAAGCGGGGCCAGAGGTGGGAGGCTAGTTCAATGGAATTTTAGAGTGTGTTTCCTAAACCCACCAGGATTGAGTTAAGACCCGCCTCGCGGAAACGCCCCTCTCAATAATGAAAGTGCATATACCTTTTTACAGTCTATGATATGAACGTTAGTGCTCTTAGTGCAAAGCAATACTGTACCTACTACCTACCGATCCATTACAATAATACACGCAGCATAATACGCCCAAAGCCATATCCAAACTATAACAATTTAACTGATAATCAGTAAGAGTTTTTATTTTGAGTACAGTACTAGTGACAAATTAATAGCTTTCTCAGTATGTTTTTCTCTTTAGCAAAGTTACAAAGTTTTCCCTTTTTTAAACACAGTAGGCCTAAAGTAAGTTTCAAGTGTTTTTTTTTTAGCACAGTTTATTTTGAGCACTGTAGTGACAAATTAATAGCTGTGCATTGTGCAAATGCAGGCACAAATGCAGTTTAGGAAACACGCGCTGCAGCTACTGCTCATGCTAAATCTGCTCCAGCCTTCTGCTCTTTTCTGCCTCCTGCTAAATTTGCACCAGGTCTGCTCCTGAAGCAACTACTGCTCACAAACATTGCACAGGTGGGCCAGGCTAGCTGTTCATTTAACATGTGCAACTCTGCCTTGAATTGCAATGTTATTAAATCCTTTTCAAACATAGCTAGCAAGCTATTATGGCAAATTCTGCTAAGGGCAATGCTGCATTGACAAAGTGCCCCCAGAGCAGCAATTTAACATTGGCCTATGCATATCATTTAAGCTGCTCTGAGAGCATTATTGACAAAATGCCCCAAGAGCAGAAGTGTAACATTGGTCTATGCCTATAATTTAAGCTGCACTGTTTATATCATTTTAAATCCCTATGTTTTTATTGTGTGTGCATTGTTTGAAAATGTTCTCTTCTTAAGGTCGAGTTCTTATTGATTTTCTTTTATGTTTTTAGTGTTGTTTCGTGGTTTTGCCTTTCTTTTCTATTTTATTCTTAATCATGTATACCATTTCTGTTTGCACTGTCTGTAAAGCACTTTGAGCTGCATTTCTTGTCTGAAAGGTGCTACATATTATTATTATTATTAGAGTAATGTTAAATCCATAGACGCATACAAAACAGAAAAAGACCTCTTCAACTTAACAACAGAGGACCAGGAACACGAGTAGACAAGGAAGATATAACATTGGGGATTTCGAAAATACAAGGAATCATTAGGAAACAACACGGTGACCTACAATTACAAACTGACAACAATTAGAAAACACAAGGGCATGTAAATAGATGATGACTGAAAAGACACAGGTGAACTCAACTGACAATCAACACTGGGATAGGCTGGAGGGTCAGTGTACTAACGTATAATTTGCTTTTCTGTTTGAAATTAAAAGTGAGAAGGACAAGAAAACAAGAGGACACAAGTGCAAATCACAGGACTGGCTATAAGACCTACAGATCAGTAATGAACAGAGGAAACCAGGAAACACTAGATCACTACAGAATCCTGCGCTCCTAGTGGCGAAAAAGTGAAAAACTTCTGGGAACCCAGATTACTACAGAATAAATAAAAGGTACGTGAAAAGTAAAAAGCCTTACTAAAAGAAGGGTACATAAGAAACTAGACATTACTTCTATATAAAAGGAAAGTAAAACACTAACTAAACAATGAACGCAATGAATGCATACCATGTCTATTTTCGGGGAAATCCTGCTAAGGCAAACGCCGATAAGGCAAACGCTGATAAAGAAAACACATTGCAAGCGGCACCCGGGTCTCCTACCGTAGTGATGAATAAAGAATTTTGAGCAATACAATGGTTATATGTCACAGTTATTGTCCACGACATTGCAAGCAGCGCGAAGGCCAGCAGACCTTGGTCCTGCTCTTCGCGAGTGCCCGCGAAGAGCGGGCCGGCCGCGCGAGTTACGAAGCCGTGGTGAATGCAATCGTTATATTTATGCCCAGGCCGTAAGGCCTGGGCAAGCGCACGATAAACGCATGAATGGGATCATGAAACGCGATGCAGGTGAGCTCACATTTCACCATAACAAAAGGAGGTTTAGTACATTAGTTTGCCTTATCAGCGTTTGCCTTATCGGCGTTTGCCTTATCAGGACGTGCCCCTATTTTCAGCTGTAAATGTGTGATTTTTGTTGAGCTCCACATAACAGTTGTCCCTAAGACACTAGTTGTGCATTTCTGAACCCTTTGTGACATGTTGCTTTATTAGATGGCATACAAGACGTCCTATAGAGAAGATAGTTCAGAGGGAGAGAAAGACGCGGTCAGTGGACCGTTTTCACAGCAGACATTTGACACAGCATTAGTTTGAGGGTCTGTCTTTAGGTCTTTCTGGGTGCCAGCATGAAGAAGTGAACAGAAGCTGTCCATGCTGTAACAAACCTAAATGAAACACACACAGAATTAATGTTACATCCAGTTGCTTTTACCCATCTATGGTACCATATTTTGCGTAATTTCTGTCTGCTATGGAAAAGATCTATATAAAGTTGATGTATGTGAAATGTACTGCAATTTATATTCTTCAGTAGGCACATGTTCGCACATTGGCACATGCACATGCACACACACATTTAAACACACAAATGCATACTATGGGCATACCGTACATGATACAGTACATGTTTTTTGTTTGTTTATTCCTGCTTTCACAAAAAAAGGTGGATTGAATTGAACGTAATTGAGTGAAAGGGGGAGACGTGAGGCTATGGCGATATTGTGCACGTAACCTTTATCCCAATAAAGGATACAGAATTTAATTAAACTGAGCGAGCGATGGAGAGAGATTATGTGTGCTTGAGGTCGTGACTGAGACTCGTGATGTTCTGAGGACATGGTGCATGTACATTATTATCCCGCAGGGCCACCACTGGGCACGCTTTTCAAGCACCCTTGACTGGAGGCAAGGTGACACAGATAGAGAGAGAGGGAGAGACACAAATCCTGTGTGACATGTATGATTCAAACCAGGCCGTATTGGACACCCCTCCAGCCATGCCAACAGGCACCAACACATGACCTGGTGCCTGAACGGACAGGTAGGGAAGCTGTTGTCTTGTTGAGTGAGTGTGTGTGTGTGTGTGTGTGTGTGTGTGTGTGTGTGTGTGTGTGTGTGTGTGTGTGTGTGTGTGTGTGTGCGTGCGTGCAGGTTGCTGTGTCTGAGAGCTTAGGCCATAAGAGAATCAATCTGTAAATGCACACACAGATCTATCTGTGTCTATGTACCGGTATCTGTCCCCCGCGTATCTCATGAACCGTCTTGACTTTTCAACTTCAAACTTGGCGTGTGTAAGTGTATCGCAGAGGACTCCCTCAGGCCCTTGAGTTTGAAGAAGATAGACCAGACGGTTCTTGAGATATGCATTGGGACATGCAGGGATTCCAGGATTTATCTGTATTTTTGGAGATCTGCTGATCCAAACGACTTGACACCGGGTAGGGCACTACCTCGGGTCTTTGGCGACACACTCGGCAAGTTTGATCGGTTGGACGGTTCTCGAGATATGTGGAAGAGACGCAGGCGCGCGCACAAACACAAAAGCACACGCACCCGCACACTTACTTACTTGCTTATGGCTGTCCATCGGTTTCGATGAAGACGTTGTTGCTCCAATAGAGGGTTATTTCGGAGGGTTTCGTTTATGCCATTCCATGTGGCTATGCAGGCCGATGCGTGACCCGCATGGTTTGCCACAGGTGGGGCAGATGAAGTCCACGCATGAGAGGGGGGCCCCTGCAGCACGCTGGTGTCGCTGGACACGCTGCTTTTTTCTCCTCTCAGTGGTCTGCTCCTGGAGGTGTGCGATGCCCTTGTGGCTGATGGAACGCCAGGTGTGGCGATCAACAGCCAGGTCTTCTAGTGCAGAGGGCTGGATAGCACAGCGCTTCAGGAGGGTCTTTATGTGGTCCTTGTAGCGTTTCCGCTGTCCCCCGGGAGATCTAAATCCTTCCTGGAGCTGGCCATAGAGGATCTGTCGGGGGAGCCTTTGGGCGGGCATGCGGATTACATGCCCCACCCAGCGCAGATGTCGTTGAGCAAGGAACACTTGTATGCTGGGTGTTTGGGTCCGGTCATAGATGTCCACATATGGGACCCTGTCCTCCCAGGTCAGACCCAGGATCCGTTGCAGGCAGCGGATGTGGAATCTCTCCAGGATTCAGACATGCCTTTGGTAAGGTGTCCAGGCTTCTGAGCCATACAGCAGTGTGGACAGACAGACTGCTTTATATACGGCTGCTTTTGTGGAAACTGTCAAATTTCTATTTAAGAAGACCCTGGTTTTGAGCCTACCGAAGGCAGCAGATGCTGAACCAACACGGACCTGGATGTCATTGTCGATGTTACAGGTGGGGGACAGGACGCTTCCGAGGTAGGTGAAGTGTGGAACGATGGTGAGTTGCTGGCCATCAACGTTGAAGACAGGCATTTCTGACTGGTGGGTAGAGTGTTGCACAATGACTTGGGTTTTTGAAATATTGACCTTGAGTCCTAAGGCACTATATATGGATGAAACTACATTGAGTGCACGTTGCAGAGAATCTGGCGTGTGGGCAAGAAGAGCACAGTCGTCAGCATACTGAAGTTCTAGGATGTGTTGTTTTGTGATTTTGGTGAGGGCCTGGAGGCGCCGGATGTTGAAAAGACTGCCGTCCAGTCGGAACTGTAAGTGAATGCCATCTGTGGTTCCCAGAGCTTTGTGTGAGAGGAGAGTGACTGCTGAGAGGAAAAGGTTGAATATGACAGGGGCTAAGACACACCCTTGCCTGACCCCCAATTTCACATCAAAAGAGGGGGATTGCTGGCCTCCGACACGAACACAAGCTTGCATTCCGTCGTGTAGTTGTCTCAAGGTGTTGAGGAACTTCGGTGGAACTCCTAGCCTTCCCAGTAAGTCCCAAAGGAGTTTCCGGTTTACGGTATCAAACGCCTTGGACAGGTCGATAAAGGCGATGTAAAGATCCTGGTGGTGTTCCCGGCACTTTTCTTGTACCTGTCTGGCTACAAAGATCATATCGCTAGTGCTGCGATCTCTTCTGAACCCACATTGTGATTCAGGCAGGATGTTCTCAGAGATGTGCGCTACCAAGCGAGAGAGCATGACCCGGGCAAGTACCTTTCCGGCAACCGAGAGCAAGGAAATTCCTCTGCTGTTTCCACAGTCGGCTTTGTCACCTTTCCTTTTGTAGATGGTAATGATAGTAGCATCCTTCCATTCCTGGGGGATGTTTTCAGAGGACCAGATGGTGTTGATCAGTTGATGTAGCCGACGGGTGAGGAGATAGCCACCATGCTTTAGAACCTCAGCTGGGATTCCGTCAGGGCCTGGGCTTTTGTTATTTTTTAGGCCCTTCATAGCTTTGCGTACCTCAGCGAAGCTAGGTGGGGAGTCCAGGTGTTCAACAGAGGGGAAGGTTGGGAAATTGGCAAAAATGTCTTGGTCAGAGGGGTTTTCGGAGTTGAGAAGGGTGTTAAAATGCTCTGCCCATCTATTCAGGATCTGGTGAGTATCCTTATGGAGGGTGACTCCGTCCGCCGATCTGACTGGGGTTATGTTCTTCCTCTGTGGACCGTATATGGATTTGATGGCATCATAAAATCCATGGGAGTTGTTGGTATCAGCATGTAGTTGGATCTCGCTGGCTTTCTTGATCCACCAGTCATTTTCCATGGCTCTGAGGGTACGCTGGACTTCGGCTCTGATGGAGGAGAGTCGAGTCTTTAAGGTGATGGATTGTGGATTGGCCAGGTAAGCAGCATGAGCTTTGTGTTTTGCCTGGAGAAGTTTATGGATGTCCGGTGCACTGTTGTCAAACCAGTCTTGGTGTTTACGCCTGGTGTACCCTAGGGATTCCTCTGCTGCCTGATGGATGGCAGTCCTTAGGGTGTTCCAGCAAGTGTTGATGTCAGGGTCCACGTGGGTATCAGGGATTGCAGACAGGTTTGCTGCAAGCTGTGCCCTAAGCTGATCTACACAGTGTTTGGATTTGAGAGCTTCACAATTGAGTCGTTTGATTGGTGGTGTTTTCTTCAGCTGGGGACGGATTTCCATCTGAAATTTGGCCCTGATCATCCGATGGTCAGTCCAGCAGTCTGCTCCACGCATGGCTCTGGAGATCAGCACCTCCTTCCTGTCTGTACGACGGGTGATGATATAATCAAGGAGGTGCCAATGTTTGGAGCGGGGATGTTGCCAGGAGGTCTTGAATTTATCCTTGAGCTGAAACAGGGTGTTGGTGATGATCAGCTGATGCTCAGAGCAGAGCGAGAGGAGGCGTAAACCATTATCATTGAGCCTCCCAACCCCATGCTGACCAAGGGTTCCCGTCCAGAGCCCACTGTCAGAGCCCACCCTCGCGTTGAAATCCCCGAGGAGGATAAGCTTGTCAGTGGGAGGTGTTCCTTCTATGGCAGAGTTTAGGGAGGCATAGAATGTTTCTTTGCTCTCTGGGTCTGCATCCAGGGTTGGGGCATAGGCACTGATAAGGGTGACATGGCGGTTGTTGGCAAGTGGTACACGCCAAGTCATGAGCCTTTCACTAATACCCACTGGAGACTCTGGGATCTTGTGAAGTAGGCTTGTTCTCACAGCAAAACCCACTCCATGTAGGCGGCGGGAGCCTTCTGGAAGTCCCCTCCAGAAGAAGGTGTATCCTTCTCCCACCTCCGTTATTGAATCTTCCCCATGTAGACGGGTTTCGCTCAGAGCGGCTATGTCGATGCCGTATCTGTTCAATTCATGTGCAACCAGTGCTGTTCTTCGTTGCGGGCGGCATGAGGAATCACGCACATCCAATAGTGTGCGGACGTTCCATGACGCTACCGTGAGGGGCATTTTGGTTTTCTTAAATTTTTGTTTTCGACCGCAAGAAGGGATGGCCCGGCAGCTGCGGTAGGCTGCCCGGGCGAGGAGGAACAGACAATTTTTAGGCCACCTTTTCTAGGCCCTTCCCATCTCAGGGTGAGCAGAGCGGAGCTGCTCAGTCGCGTGCGAAGCTGCCGAGGAGACACACTGTTCCATCCCGTGTCTCAGCGACCTTCACTCGCACGCCGCCTACGTGCAGGGTTAGACTAGATACTGCCAGTCACATCCTTGACCTGTACCAGCCGCCCTTCCCCATCGCCGCAGGACTTGAACAGGGGTGGGGGGTGGGTAAACTGGGGGGGGGGGGGGGGGGGGGGGGGAGTGGTGAGGGGGAGCAAAGGCCTGCGCAGAGAGTTGATTTAAAGTGGTGGTGGGGGTGCGCAGTCCCCACCCACACCGTCTTGACTTGGCCCCATACAGCGTCCTCCAGTGGCATGATGAACTCACGACGACCTTCTGCCGTGTGGGGTTGCAGAGGACTGCCAGAACACCGGTTTGTTGGTGACTGCCTGATGCGGGTCTTCGCCACAGTTGCTTTTCTTTCAGGGTGTGCTCCCTTAGCCTTGTGTCTTCCCGGACTGACCCACAAGGCAGCGGGTTTCTTCGGACCGCTCTTCGTCTGGAACCTCCCCCTTGACCTTTCCGCCATGGGTGACCCTACCAGGAGCATAAGCTCCCGACGGCATAGCTCTCAGGTTCATTGGAACACGCAAGGCTCTCCACCACGACAAGGTGGCGATCCAAGGAGAACAAAAGCACACGCACCCGCACACACACACACACACACACACACACACACACACACACACACACACACACACACACACACAGTGTGTGTACTCTACTATATACCTTCCTTCATCTCTCTTTTCCTCACCATATACCAGGGGTAGGCAACCTTAGGCATGGGTGCCAGCATTGGCACAGGGGAGAGTGATCATTGGCACACTGGCAGAAGTGTGAGGGAGAATTAAGTCACCTAATTTGCAGCAAATTACATTCCTGCAAATTCTACATTAATTAAAACTCTGAACTTTGACATGGGAAGGGAATCGGGGAGATAGGTGGATTATTGCTGAGTCTAATGATCATTATTAAGATGTCCTGACAATTAAAATATGTCTGAATTGTTGATGGGGTGTCATTAAAATGTATGTTGACATGGCACACTGACTATCTAGATTTCTACTAAAAACATGGCACTTCAATTCAAAAAGGTTGCTGACCCCTGCCATATACCATATCCTACCCTACTCTCTCTAGCCACACCTATCATTTTCCTCATTTGTGGTGTAAAAGCCTAGTTGGACATCCAGACGTTCTTTTTTCCAAACACATTATCTGACTGCAACACCGGGACTCCATTTAGCTCTGTTTACAGTAATGCCTCTAAACACACTCTCTTTGTCCGTCTGTCTTTCTGACTGATTACTTGGCTGCTGAGCTGTCTGACGGTCAGGTCAGGTCAGGTCAGGTCATGTCCTTCACTGATCCAGGGTTCCCATGGTCTCTGGCTGCAGAACCATATCGTCACTGTCGGGCAGAAACCTCTTATCTCCAAGTTTCAAATGTGAATGTTTTTACTTCATCATACAAGAGAACCACGTGCTTGCTTATGCAAGAAATTAAACCTGCGGTTGTTATAATAGCAGACTGAAGAACAGATCTTGTAGTGCTGGGAGAATTCTACAATGAAGGGCTATGTCTCTTCATTGTTATATTCAGTTATAAATCAGGAATTTCTGAAGCATGAAGTTGGCTTAGTGGAGTATATTGTTTCTCATTCTCTTGCCTGTCCAAGCTGCCATTGCTTGATATTTATTGTGTAATGAAGCAGAATTTGGCCATGATATAAGTACCGTTAGAAGATTTTTTTGTTATACTGGTTTTATAGTGCCTGAAAGGGCCATTCTGTAATTATTGCCTTTCCAAATGTAGTTGAGTGCGATATGTCATCAAAATGTTATTTTCAGTATGCACTCACTGATTTTATAATGTACTCAAAAGGTACAAGTAGTAGGCTTATACAGTTCTTGAAAAAGCTACTCAAATACGACAAGGAGACTTTCAGAATTTGTGTGTTCTGAGCCCAGTAACATGAATGATCTTGTCTCTACAATAGTACACAGGTGTGTATTAACTCTCAGCATTCTCAATCTTTTTTAAACGTTTGTCTGTTCCCAAAAGATCTGCTTATGTCAGCAGAAAACTGTCTGTTTATATCAGCTTTAACTCGTTTTAGTGTGTCTGTTCTGAGCCCTGTAACATGAATGATCTTGTCTCTACAAATAGTCACTCTTAATAAAATTAAAACAATGAAATGTGTGTATGTTCTCAACTTTAAAGGCCAGACTGCTCCAATGTAACTATAAATCCTTGTAACAAAACCATTGCATGTAACTACTTGCAACCATTATCCCCAATGGCAGTTGAAAGGAGTTGTGTGGATTGTCCTTTACACTGTTTCTGGTAGCCCGTTTTAATTATTAAAGGATAATATTATTGCATCTGCCAAACTTCTGGACAAAGGGAATGTCCAGATTCTTGACATTCCCTTTGTTGTGTTGGTGTGCGAGCATTCCTTTTAAATCAGGTTGTCAAACTTGATTCTATCCACCTACGCGCCCCCGGTGTGTATGTTTATCCCGGCATGATACACACCGGTGCTATGAATTCTCTGTCAATGCCATGGCATATTTTTAAATAGGCTCTGTCATGATTGAAATGGCGTGTGTGTGACTTTCGTATATCCTAATAACATATAGACGTTGTTTGAAATTTGTAGCTATAATAGCCTGTACGTTGGTGTAATTTATTATTCTTTGTTATGCTAAAGAAAACGACAAGTGCTACCTGATTATATAATGACTTCTGTCTATGCACCCATGACCATGAGTGAGTATACAGTAATAAGCAGAAGTACATACACCCACCTCACACTGGTGCCATTACCATTTCAAAGGTTAACTGTCACTCTGACCTCTATTAGGTCATTGTGTTGATTGGCCAACTAATTGTCTGTCTTCCAATGAACTATTACATAAAAAAAAACATGAATTAAACACTGCTAGTCACCCTGAGTAACAATTAAATTATACAAGACTTCTTTTCTGGTTGTATGTGGCATTGGTTTAGAGTGCTGTGACAGAAAGTAGAACAAGAGCATGTAAACAATTGTAACTTCTGTCATATTTAAACTCTTCAGTGGTGACCTTTCCTACCCATATTAGACACTGAGATAATTGTTCTCATTTCTCAAAGTAATTATTTAGTGTGGTTGCCCCTACAGGGCAACCAGACCACAGTACTTGTCCAACTTTATTTCCATCCATCCATCTTTCTAGATAAACTTTATTTTTCCACGCTACTCCTCCCACAGTTTTGGTGGCACACACTTGGGCCACGTGTCAAATTGATCAGCTTCATCAGGACACGTAAGGGTGCATTTTGCTAAGAGATACGTTATATATAGTTTAATTTATATAAATGTATTTGTGAATTACTTTCTCCATTGACTTTAATCCAAATATGGAGATGACTAACATCATAACATCACATGAGACTGACACAGTATGTCCATATATGGGCATTCCAAGATATGGGCATAATATTGATGACATTAAGAATCTCCATATATGGGCATAAAAGGGACAAGGACAGACACAGAGATCTCCATATATGGCCATTAATGTGTTAGTGAATAAAAATGTCCCCATTGACTTGAATGGGGAACATTCAAATGGTAAGACGGAATTCATTTGCAAGTGTGACTCACATCACGGCAACCACACTTGCACTTGTCTTTCCAATTGCATATTTCTAGTTATATACACCCTCTCAAGGTTGCCTAAACAGTGTTTACAGCCATCTCGATCCTCTTTTCATAGGTGGCCTTTACTTTCTGCCCTGCATCTTTATAGTAGCCAGTCAAATTGTCTACAGTCAAATTGTCTACCGAATAATCTGTTTTTCTTGTGTGGCAATGGAAAGATTACCACAGTAAAGCCATGGGTTTCGGAAAAGAGCTTATGTCTACGTCAGAACATCAAATGGAATGACTGTCACCAAATCGGTGTGTTTGCATATTTTTGCATCAGAACTGAGTATATATGTTTCAAGGAAAGCATAAGGAAGAAGTGTAATTGCTTGGTTTTGGCTTAGAACTGCTGAAATGAATGATCGCTAATCTGCTGCTAAAAAGCATTGTAAAAAATATTTCTCTCTCTCACACACTCGCACGCACGCACGCACGCACGCACGCACGCACGCACGCACACACACACACACACACACACACACACACACACACACACACACACACACACACACACATTCTGTATCTCTTTGTCTCCCACACACAACCTTTTCTTTTGACAACCTCCTAGCTGTCCCTCTTGTCTCTCAGAGACGTACACTTACTGAGTCTCTCCACATAACTTGATGTATACTTGACAGCTCCCAGTCTGGATACTGTAAAAAGAAAAAACAGCTGAATGAAATGCAGCAAATCTTCAGAACACGTTTTTTCTTACAGACATCAATGCATTTTGTTTTATATCAGACAATACATATATTTTAAATCGAGCAGGGGCCATCCATTCTCTTTAAGATTGAATAACTGTGTTGAGACAGAGAGACAGAAGGGAATCAGGATAAGGAGAAAATATCGTCACTGTCCGGCAGAAATCTCGTATCTCCATGTTTCAAGTTTGTACGTTTTATCACCAATTAAAGCCCTGCTTCATCATACAAGGCTGTCGCACAAAAGTAGTGAAAACAGCGCGGTGCGAGGCGTTGTGTACTCGTAGATCTGCTATTTTCATTAGTTTTAATTTTTAAAATGATAAATACAAACGAACGGTCTTGGACATACAAGGTTTCCACCCGACAACGACGATATGTTGAAATGTAGTCCTCTGTCAGGAGATCAGGACATTAAAGCAACACTTCACCCCCAAGGTGCCTTGATTTCATCGAGATTTTTTGTTTTTCTGCCATGCCTCCATGGAGAATGAAGAACCTAAAAACTAAGAAGATACTTGATGAATTGAAGTTAATAGGGAGCCGAGGGAGTTAATAGGAATAAGTTTAACAACAGAAAAAGACTTTACCTGGATTTACAAAATCTGTTTATAAACTTTTACAAACTTTCACAGTATAATCCAAGTGTCGTGTGCAGATACAGTTACTGTATTATGCTCAGCACCTCCAAAACACTTGCATTTTTGCTTTAACTTTATTATTTAAAACATTTACAGATTAAAAAAAAAGTGTCATGGACAAAGGCGGTGTCTGAGCGAGCCTGTAAGTTTTAACTACATATTTAAATCTACACCTACTTGCAATATCCTCACGGTCTACAAGTGGGCCCTGTGCCACAGATTGGGAATCGCTGTATTAGAGAAATGTTAGATTAGAATAGATATATGAATACATGATTTGTGTTTGGGAGAGGAAAAGCCTTATGCATGAGACGGTACATAACAGAAAGAGAACATGTACTGTATGTGCAGTGACTGTTTGTCAGTAGAAAGATGCGTGCGTGCGTGCGTGCGTGCGTGCGTGCGTGCGTGCGTGCGTGCGTGCGTGTGTTTGTGCTTGTGTGCACTTGTGTGTGGATAATGTATTGTGTGACATGTCTCCTTTGAAGTTTACCTCCTTCAAAATAATGAGACTGGGACCACCTGTTGCACGCGCACACACACACACACACACACACGCACACACGCACACACGCACGCACGCACGCACGCACGCACGCACACACACACACACACACACATTTGTTTTTGTTTAGGACTACTTCTCTTTGCTACAATCCAGTTCTCTAGCTCTCCTCTCTCCATCACTTATTCCCTCAGTCCCTCTCTCCTCGTTCTCACGCCTACACATGCCTCTTTCAAATGCTTCGTTTGCATGCTGTTGAAACACACTAGAATATGAATTTAATACAGAGATCCACTCTCAGTCCACTAATACAGAGCATCCTGGTAAAGAGACCTGTAATCAGACTATTGGCCAGCAGATACATTTCACAGTACAGTGCATGATATCAGGTTAAAAAAACGACAAAAAACAGAGTAGTGTACCTATGAAGTTTTCTGTGCGTGTGCGTGCGTGTGTGGGTGGAGGGAAAGAAAGAAAGAAAGAAAGAACAGGAAATGTCATCATCATAGTCCAGCAGGAATTTTCTCAGTTTATTCTAAAGGGAGGCTGGGAGGGACACGATGTGGAAAACTATAAAACAGCTTAAGTGATGGCTTCAATAGTTTCATTACCTGAGGTGATGCTGTAGACTGAGCTTCTTAAAAACACTGGTAAAGAAAGAACACTGCCACCGGCTACCAGTGACAACTGTCATAGAGCACGTCTCATTCATCACAAGCTTGTCCTTTAATATGTCACTGTTCTAATAGTGTTTGTTCTTTACGGGTTTTATTTTCTTTTGTGGGAAAACACACCACAATGTGTCAAAAATGTATTTACAAAGTGAAATGGTTATGACATGATATATTGTTCACAAGTACTTTCTTTGTTAAGAAAGGACAAACAGACTGAACATGATGAGAGAGTATACTGTGCGTGTGTGTGTGAGAGAGTATACTGTGCGTGTGTGTGTGTGTGTGTGTGTGTGTGTGTGTGTGTGTGTGTGTGTGTGTGTGTGTGTGTGTGTGTGTGTGTGTGTGTGTGTGTGTGTGTGTGTGTCGGTATATAGATACAGTGCTGTAGATACAGTGCTGTATAGATATACAATATATATAGATATAGATATGTAAAATAAATAAACAACAGGTTACACATATGCATGGTTACATACTGCTGGATGTATTGAGCATTTTATAAAAATACCCATGTACACAGCCTTTGATAATGCGTCAAAAGGTTAGTCAAGGAATAATCCCTCGTTTGGCTCAAGCCGGCCTACTGGAAAAGCCCTCCAGGACTTAAAGCCTCATTGTGTTACTTTTTTTTAGTAATACATTTTTTATTTTTTCAAATCTGTGTGGTAGAGTATGCTAATACAATATAACTTATACAGTTGGGGTGGTTGTATTTTGTGTCCCTGCGACATTTACTGTAGATTGTGTCCAAGTCCATGTCTCACCAAAACACAGGATCGGACACAAATCCTGAGCAGGCACACTCTATTAACTCAATTGTAAAAATGTCAGCACTTAAGCAGGAAAGCATGCAGGCTCAAATCCGGGCTAGAAGAGGAAAGTTACATAAAGCTGTTTTAACTATGAAACCTACAGCAGCATCCCTATCCTGGGCATGTTATAATAGGTGAACGTTCAGTGAAAACTGGCAAGCGATGTAATTCATATAAACACCCATAAGACCAACACTTCTTCACGAGAATCATGTTGGTGTGACTGTTAAATAAATTATGAATAAAGTTAAATAAATATGTATATGGATAAATCCATAACCAAAATAAGAGAGACGAGCCAAAGGACTATATCTTAGATTGCTGTATTTGAAGAGAGTCAGACAAGGAAGACAAACAGTGAGCATACCATAGTGGTAGCTTTCTAAATCTCTCTCTTCCAAGATGGAAGTTAACATTCAGTATATAAAGAGTACAGTTATGACAGTAAGATCTTCGTGGGACTCATTGATTAGTTCCCAGATCATAACAAGGAAGACAGTGACACGTAGTGTTGGTAACTTTCCACTAGTGACATACAGTATAAACCAAAACATGATTATAGTCAGGGCAACCAAAGTTACTATGACCTGTAATCTATTAGCCTGAGCTTACAGTATCCGACCAAAATGTGGTCTCCTATACTGTAAGTTCAGTATAGGAGTAATATATCCTTATATGGTCATATGACCCTCATACACAAATCGAATTATGTATCATAATTCATATCTAACAGTGACTCATGGGATACAAACATAGATGATGAAGTTTGACAAGTTGGCATTTCACATAAAATGTATTTTCCTGTGCTTATTAGTAGGCTATTTGTGTAATTGAGTGCTTTCTAAAGTGAGTCCGCCTGAGTCTATTATCTGCCTAAACAGAAGGAATGTAAAATGGGCCTAACTCACCAGCCAAGAGAAGGTCTCTAGCACAAAGTGTTGACCATTATCCTCCCATGATAGAGCTTCAGAAGAAAATGAGGCAATTAGTTTATTGTATTACAGTGTATAAATGAACCAATCAGCAATCGTATAATCACTGTTTGCACTAGCCATTGTGCCTTATTGAATGAGCGTCTGGAGGGAGAAAATGAATTCTAAATAGATCATCACTGTTTGGTTTCATATTTTGCAATGAAACACCAATTACTTCCTAATCATGCTTTGTTTGAGGCAACAGCATTAGGTATATAAACAAGGTAGATGGATAAGCTGGGGAAGTTTAGAGTGTTAGTGTGATTGACGGGCTGAGCTTTTGTATGCACAGTTACAGTTTAGAGTTTTAATGCAAGTTAGTCAAATCATGCCTGTTTTTGTTGCACTTTTCATACGTCTTTTCATGTGTCTTTTCATGTTTTATTTTATTTTATTTTATTTTTTAATTGAAGTAGGAATGTTGGTTAAGTCTTCACTACATTATACAAGTCTGAAAGGACTGCTACTGGTGGGGGAGGCATACTGTATAGCTTACAGCAAGTTTTGTATTGTACTTTATACTTATAGACTATAAGGTTCGCAAATAAATTAAATATGTTTATATGTGTAACCATTACTACTGATGTACAACATCATTTAGCTTATGTTTTTAGATTCTGCCAATTTCTTTTTTGTTGAGTGTTGTGTCTGTACATTGGGATTGGGCAGTGTATGTGTATATGTTACAGTATGTTCAAGAAACCAGTAAAAGTTGTCAAGGAGCACTCGTTTTGACGTTCACCACACACTAATCACCACCAGATGGCGACGTCAGCCACTGCTCTGCCATTCACCAGAGTGTATATAAGAGAGTTACGTCACGCTTTGAACTCGCCGCAGACCGGAAGTGTTTACTCTTTATTTACTAGCCTAGCCTAGCCTAGCCTAGCCTAGCCTAGCCATTAGCTCCATTGTAGTCACTTGGACAGGGCGTTTAACGTGCGCTTGCCCAGGCCTTACGGCCTGGGCATAAATATAACGATTGCATTCACCACGGCTTCGTAACTCGCGCGGCGCTCCGCCGGCCGCGCGGCCCTGGCCCGCTCTTCGCGGCCACTCGCGCCTGCGGCGCTCGGGGGCGAAGAGCAGGACCAAGGTCCGCTGGCCTTCGCGCCGCTTGGGGCTTCGTGGACCCAGGGGGGCCTCGTAACTCGTTTGGGCTTCGTGGATACAGGGGGGCTTCGGTAGCCGCTCGCAGTGTCGTGGACAATAGAGCGGCGCACCGCCTGGAGTACGTTGTTGTGGCGACCGCTTGCTCCGCCCCGTGCCGCACCACGAGTGCTCCGCGTCTCGAATGTGCTGTTTCTCTAATATACTATGACATATACAGTATGTACCCGTGGTTGGTGTATTGGCAATTACAAGCTGAACAACACACAACTGGCAGACAACAAAATGCTGAAGGTGACTGATACAGTGTTCAATTAACTGGAGATTAAAGTACTCTAAATTGTTAAATGTTTACATACACCATAATGTAGCTACAATGTCATTCCCACAAGAACACATGTAATTCCCACAGGACCTGAAAGCCCCCAATTTCTCTAAGCAAACATACTCTGTATGCCCAATTGCCCATAATAACCTGTCTTGCTGGCTTTGTGCAGACTCAGAGGCCTTAGATTTTCTTAAAGAGGTGGTGCCATAGTTTTGTACTTTTTCTGGTTTTCATGTGTCTATGAGGTTGACAGTATTTAATTAGACCCCCTGGTGTGGTTGTTATGAGCAATTCTGTATTCCCTTTGTATTTTGGGTTTCTTCCTGGAGGCTGACACCTTGTGGCTCAAAAGCGCCGATCCAAAAATACAGATTAAATGACATCATAAACTAATCCCCTCCCCTTTTACCATTCACCCAAGACTGTGGGTGTGGCTAACTTCAGCTGGGTCACCACCCACCTGACCAACCAGGCATACTTAATGAACCGGTGGGTGTGGCCACATAAAAACCTAATTTTAACTCTTTCTCTACACTTTTTTGGAAAAAATCTTCTTCCTAGTATAATCATAATACCTGATAATCATGGGGGGGGGGGGGGGGGGGGATCATGGCACTGCATCTTTAAATGCACTGTAAAGCGTTTGAGTTTGGCCTGCAGGGTCAGCTGGCCGTCGTGGAAGGCAGAAAGGCAATGAACAGTCTGACATATCATGTTTATGTCTTCTCATGAACCTCTACACTGGGCTGAAGAGAGAGCCGTTTCTGTGGTTTCTGTGGTTTCTGTGGTGTTTTCCTGTTGATTGGGTGCATCCATTAATTCTGAGTGTTTTATGGAAGAAGGCATTAAATAAAGGGATTTCCATTATCACTCACTCAGGTAAGACATGCAACCACTTAAAGAGCTACCCCTTTGTCAATACATTTGATTGTCTATTCACAGCTTCGGGCATACTGTATAATCACAGAACATTTGACCAATTACCATTAATGGCTTTATTTCCTTTAAGTTACTAAAATGCTACCAACGTACTCGACTTGATTACTCAAGTCAATGTCCGGAAATTAATATTTTCTCTAGGTTTTTGGAAAGACTTTTCAATCCACACTTTACAAAATATTTAAAATGACAGCTTAACTTTGACAAATAAAGTCATATAAATGCCAGAACACTGTCATGGTCCTACCTTATTGAGATTTTAAAGATTATTTCTTGACATTTCTTCTTTTTAAAAGTGACAGACACAGAAAGAGATGGGATATTACAACTTGATTGGTGCCTATTTACAAACATTAACCATGTCACGAAGGTTCCCCATATTTGTACTATAAATGTTACATTACATACACAAATGTTACATAAATAAATTCATAATGTGGTCTGAGCAGGTTCAACTCGCTGATTCTGCAAGGAACACAGATTAATTTATTTCAAATGTAGTCAGCCAGAAAAATGTATATTGAATCCACTTGCCACTTGTTATACTGCAAGGTATTTTGCATCCACCTCCACCAATTGATCCGCCATTAGCTGAAAACTATTACTGTAAAAGAAGCTATTCTGATTGATTTCTGATTGCTGTGCTTTGGTTCATCATCATTTATAGACTCAAACACATCCACACTAATGCACACATACACTATTACATTTTGTGGTGAGTGAGATATTGTGTACAATACCAAACATAAACAATAAAACACAACCACAACACACACAGACAGAGAGAAATGCACGCATGCATGCACGCACGCACGCACGCACGCACGCACACACACACACACACACACACACACACACACACATACACACAGAGATAGATGGATGGACATTAATCTGCAGTGTCAGTCAGAGGAACAAAGAGTTCAAGGGTTTCTGGAGGCTCAGACAGAGAGAGAAACCAGATGTGCGGTTTACAGGGAGGGATAGGATGTGTTCTCTGTCCTTGATGATCTAGCTGTCATTCAGGTGTAACATCGCCCTGCAGCAACTATCAGTCAACCAGAAACACTCAGACTAAAGCTCACCATGTCTGTGCTTTGGAGGTGCAACAGTGGCTCAGGAGGTAGAGCGGACGTCTTGGAATGGTTCGATCCCTGACTCATGGCTGCTTGTCGAAGTGTCCTTGAGCAAGACACTTTACCCATAACTGCTCCGTCGTTGATATGTGAATGTTTAAAATACTGTAAAAGGGTTGGTAAGGCTATATGAAAGCAGACCATTTACACATCAAACTGTCATCGAGACTAAAGCCAGTCACCTAGAAAACGTGGCTTGTGTTTGTATGTGTGACACTTTTGCTCTGTGATAGAGAAATTGTGTGAGTGTGCACTTAACACCCTTTGTTAGCCTTCTGGTTGGTCCCTGACTGACCAACCAGCAGGCTCTATCGGCCTTGTCCCGCCCTGGTTCCGCCTTTTTTATGTTGAATTTGCTAAAACATAATTTGTGGAGAAATAAAAACATTTAAAAACATGCTGAGTCACTATACTGCCACTGAGCAGCTCCATTTTACTGAAACCAAGTTTGAAATTAGAATTGAACACACAGAATAACAATACGAAGCAACTGAATTAAAATGGTAGTGGATGGAGTGTCCCACCGAATGTCCCACCAAGACACATCAACCAATGGGTGTGAAGGGGGGCCGGACAATGGGCGGGACTTGACAAAGGGTACAGTTTACACACAATCAGAGAGCACATATCAGTGCTGTCTGAAACGCAATTATATGCCATTCTTTGATATCTTTTCAATTATTTTTTTTCTCCGGACATGCGTGTTCTTGAGGTGGAAAGGTCTCAAGGTCATAGATCGAAAGATCGGAATGTCAGTCTATTATTCTTTGTACTAGCACCTAAATAAATTGTCTGAGCTGCATCAGTGTCATCTCTGACACAACCTATTCTCTCTCTCTCTCTCTCTCTCTCTCTCTCTCTCTCTCTCTCTCTCTCTCTCTCTCTCTCTCTCTCTAGTTGTTTCTTTTTTTCTTCCTGGATTGTATTGGTGCCTGTCGACTCTCTCTCCCAGCTGATAACAATGACTTATTAATTAACGGAAGCACTAATAGTTTCCTGTCAACATGTCTGTCGCAGACACAGTCATTAAAACAGACATTCACAGATACACTTTCGTGTGCCTGATATTTATGGGCAGCGTTTGTTTCGTGCAAATTTGAGCAACAGTGTGCATGAACAGTGTTTGTGCCAAGTTTGGTGCCACCCACCCTGGCCTCTGTCTAGACAATTATGATACAGAGTAGGCTTTGCATATTTAAATTACTAGAGGTTACCGGCCCTCACACCTGCCGATATGTGTCGCTTTTATGCAAATAATTAGCACTGCAGTATCAAGTCAGTATCATGGTCAGTATCATGTGGCCATGGTCCTGCCTATATATGGCTGTATCATGTGTGTGCATAGTTATGTCTGAGTCAGAGTGACATGGGTGGGACAATTTTAATAGGATTTGCCATCTCTGCCCCGACTAATTTTTGTTTACAAAGCTTAAAAGGCAAACAGAAATGTAATTTGTATACATATCTTCCAATGTTCAAGGCCAAAAACATAATTGAATCATTTATCATAATTATCTGTAAGACAATACGTCGTCAACTAAAATGTGGTGATGGTGACAGCCCTACAGTATCCACCACTGAACCATGTGTCAGGCTTTCCCTGGGGCCTTGTCATGGTGGGTTGTTAGCAGGCAGTGAGTTCTAACACATCTGGTTGTCAGCAGCTCCACCACCATGTTGTCATGCAGCAGTTATGACTCAGCCTCAGCTCCCACACCAGGGACGTGCTGGGCCCCTGATTCAGCCCAGGAAAAAGAGTTGTAGAGGCCCTCATTGCGCGCTGGAGAGAGATCTCTCTCTATAGCGCTGCTGCTCCTCAAAGATTTGCCATTTCAGATCATGACAAGTGACAAGCCAGTGGGCCAATTACTGTACATGAGTTATATTTCGTCGTTGTCGGGTGGATACCTTTTATGTTCAAAACCGTTTGTTTTGTATTTATCATTTTAAAAATGATTTAAACTAGTGAAAACAGCCGATCTACAAGCACACAACGCCTTGCACCGCGAGGCGTTGTGTGCTTGTAGATCTGCTGTTTTCACTACTTTTGTGCGACGGCCTTGTATGATGAAGCAGGCCTTTGCTTTGCGAAAAAATGTACAAATTTGAAACTTGGAGATACAAGGTTTTCTGCCCGACAGTGACGATTTACTTTGTTGGCTGCCCAGCCCCCAAAATGGAACGAAGGCCGACATTTTATTTTTATTTTTTTCCTAATGGCCGGCCTGGGCCGGCCGGGAATGAACCGGCCGTTCGGGAGTTGTCCCGCTTTTCCCAATGGCCAGCACGTCCCTGTCCCATACCATCTAGCACTTTACGTCAGCCACTGACAGTCATTGACTCACATCTATTTATAAAAATAACTGATTTTCAAAAATAGCAAAAAACAAAACAAATGTAGTCGATATACAAGTAGGGCAGTCACAATTATTACATAATCGTCTAATCGCCATTATTTGACATAATCGTGATTATTTTGTCATAATCGTCATAATCGTTTACATGTTGAAAAATGTTCATATTTTCAAACATTTTCAAAAATAGTGGAAATAGCAGATCTACAAGCTCACGAGCTTGTAGATCGGCTATTTCCACTATCAATGTTCTTTTTTAAGTATAAAGTTGTCAAATATGTGAGTAATTTCTTTGTATGTTTAGGTTATGTGTCATATCTACCGTGTGCAACTTCAAAGCCTAAAAGCCAAACAGAAATGTAATTGTCAACAACAAAAACACAATTAAATCGTTAATCGCAATTATTTGAGTGACAATTAATCGTCATGTAAAATGTCATAATCGTGACAGCCCCATATACAAGCTCACAACGCATCACATTTTGCATGACCAATTCATGAATCTCACCTTATCCTTGTCCTTGTCCTACCGTAGTCCTAGAAACTACAAATCTATCCATGTAAATGTAGACCACATACTGAAATGAAAAGTGAATAGACTAACAGTATCAGCTGCCACGGAACAAATAAAGTAAATGAAGTGGTGATGGGGACAGTTGGATAATGGCTGTTAACAGCAGGGAATGAGCAGTTCTAATGACATTTGACAGGCCAGTAATTTGGTTTCAAACAACCATTTATTGCGATAATGGGTGGCTAGGTGATGGAGAACGTCAGAGTAATGCTGCATAGATAACTTAACATGGCTTTGTTCAAAACCGGTGACTGGAACTAATCGGCCAATGACGGTGAAAACAATGTTAACATTAAGTCACTCTGGCATTGGCTAAGATCCAGTGTATTGTTGTTTATTTGCCAAGAATGCTGATGAAGTAAACTGAAAAGTTATCAGCCACAGACCAAGCCAACAACACAGTCATTACTGTAATAATTAAAGTGACTATGCAAAACTAAAAAATGAAACGTAATCACTTTGAATGTTTTGCTGTGGGTGTGTCAGCAAAACACAGTAGCCTACTATATATTTTCTGTCACGGGGCAACCCAGGCCATAACCTATAGACAGTAATGCAGAACGTTGCATGCACACACACTGCACAGCTGCTTCCCAATGCATTCACCAGCAAGCCGGTTGGGAAGGGTGTTTAGTAGTGTGGTGTGCATGTTTTCCTTACAAGTGTATATCTGAAGACTTTCTCAACACACAAGGACTGAAAGGGTTTTAAATGTTAATTAATTGTCAGTGTGTGGGGAAGTGGAATTGTTGTTTATGTGGGTATCATGATTGGGCTTTATTATAATGTGTGAATGTGAATGAACTACAGATATGTATTTTTATGTATTCTGTAACTTCCCCTTGAAAACGAGATGGTTCATCTCAAGGGGTTATTCCCAATAAAGAACTTCAACACATGTAATTGTGTAAAATACCTCATGGGCCTTAGTTAGCCTTGTTTGATTTTCAGTTACCAATTAGTATGTGATGGTTACCTCACCTTCTTAAAAGGCATGCTACAGGTGAGACTAGTAGATGGGAGAGCTACCAGCTAGGGCCTTTGTAGAAGGATTTTCCTGTTGTAGTTTCTTAAGTTCCTGGTTTGTTTAATTTTTTTGCTGTCAACTGTATATTCCTCAATTAAATTATGTTATTTGGAGCTTTGTTTTGGCCAGCATTTCATTTTGGAACTATTCTTTTGTTTTGCCTGCACTGTGAATTAGTACAAAAACCTGATTTGTGGATAATAAGCGTTTTGGAGCTTTGTCCGTTCAAGCCTTTTCAGAGTTACCAATAAATAAAAATAATAGTAAAGAACAAACAACCAAATACTTAAACATCTAAAACACCTCAACTAAGATCCATGATAATAATGAAAACTTTTATAATCTCAAATAAAATTGTTAAAATCATTGCGCTGAACTGACCTAATGATGGTAAGGAACCAACTGATTTTTAAAGATTTCTGAGGCTCATTCCAGGCAGATGGGGCACTGACAGAGAATGCTGCCGTGTCCAGCTCTGAGTGAGCACTAGGAACCTTGAGCATTAAAAGGTCACCCAAGCGGGTCTGGTAGGGAGTAGGGACGAGGGTTCAGAGTCGACATTGAACAAGAGCACTCCTGCAATGGCTTTACAAATAAATACCAATGTTTATCACGTCTCTGTCAGAGACGATAAACCTGCATTCTCATAAATTGTACACTGACGCGTACCATAACCCATGATCACCAGTGACCCATCCTAGGACAGAATGATATACAGTGTCAAGGCGCATTAAAATTGATGGAGCAGCAATCAAAAGTGTCTTCAATAATAAAATACGGGTAATAATAATAATAATAATTGCATTTTTGCCACAGTTTGGAGATCATCATGAAATTTAAACGAGAGTATTTACAGTAACTTCAGATATCAAGCCTACTGTAAGATTAACCAGGCCATCCTGGTTAATCGTTAAAGGCAAGCAGCAGATTCTGAGTGGAGACTATTATTAATACATAAAGTAGCAGCACACATGTGTGCGTGCGTATTTCGAGAAGCTGAGAGGAAGTGGTGGTGTGCCACTTGGTTGATGCTACTGTCCAGACAGAGCATTCATTCTTATTCCACAGTATCTTCTGGTTAATGTCCCCCCTGCCACTCCAAACAAACAATTCTCTACTTCAAACCCGTGGGAAATTGTCTTCTCCTCTCTCCTCAACTGGCCACCACATTCTCTAATCTCTTCCCGCTTCTGTTTCAGTTGTCATGTACTTTGAGGAGACTTTTGATGATATCCACATAGTTCCTTTCTTCAGTTTCCCATGAGGGTCGATTCATACTCCACTTTTAGAGCCTAATTTATTCCGGTTTGACTCTGTCTAAACTATGATATGGCGTCATTCAGAGGATCGGGGGGGCGGGTACGTAATTAATTTGTCTTTTTGAAAAAAAAAAAAAATTTTGGCGGGGAACTATTGTGGCGGAACTATTGTGCCGCAGCACGTTTCCGGTCGGACATATTTGACCGCCGGACGCACTTCCGGTTAAGAACTCCGTGTGCCACGTGATCAGTCCTAGCCAATTGGAGTGCTGCATTTGGTCGTGTCTACCGATTAAATACCGCTGGCTGCAGTTCTAAAATGTATGTATAGATGTACTCTACTGTACCTTACTGTACAGTACCTCTCTCTCTCTCTCTCTCTCTCTCTCCCCCTGTGCAGCTGACCCCTCTCTCTCTCTCTCTCTCTCTCTCTCTCTCTCTCTCTCTCTCTCTCTCTCTCTCTCTCTCTCTCTCCCCCTGTGCAGCTGACCCCCCCCCCCTTCCCTCTTGTAACCTGAGACTCTCTCTCTCTCTCTCTCTCTCTCTCTCTCTTGCTCTCTAGCGAATGAGCGGACGGCATAGAGTTATGGGCGGTATTATTCTGTACGTTCTCCCTACCATTGAGTTGAAGTGGGATGCGGCTTTTACTCAATTGTAAATATAAGATAAACTGATAAACTCTGCCTGAATCTCATTCAACTGGCATCTGGTAGCAGGGATACTCTCTAGATCCTCTGGCTCCTATTTACTCTGGTGACCCCATGGCCTTCTCTCTAGCATAGGCGATTTTAAGGGGTGTCCTAGGGTGCACGTGCACCCCCTGGCCGCCAGGCGGCCATTTTTTTTTTTGTAATGTAACTTTATTTTATAATTATTAAATAAAACAGTGATCGTGATTTGTAAAATGTGCGCAAAAAGAGAGGTGGAGGGGCAAGTATAGTAGTTCACTCGACACTGACAGTAATGCTAATGAACGTGAACCAGAGGAGGTGGACGGAGCTTGCAGCAGCAGTGATCCAGCCACCGACATCACTGTGGAAGGCTCGCCGGAGACCGAGGCCCCGGTTCCTCCACAGCAAGCAAGCCCCACTCCAGACTCAACTGTTGTTACCCCAGGCCCAGACCCAGAGGAGCCAAATGAAGCCAACTTTGTTCATGAAAGAGACCCTTGCCATGGCCCGGATAAAGCCAAGCAGTTTTTGGCTTTGGGTCCATATCAGCCAGAAGATGTAGAATGTCCATTAAAGGCCGCTGGCGAAAAACAACGCAAATTCAGAAAGGAGTGGTTTAAAGATTTTGCCTGGCTGGAGTATAGCGTGCGCCATGACCGGGCGTTCTGCTTTCCATGTCGGGCCTTTGGTTCTGAGAACGCCGAGCAAGCTTTCAGGAGGACAGGTACATAAAGACACATCTCTGTTTACACAATGCTGTTGTACTCCCTCCAAGTGCATAGTCTATTATGTTCCCTTTTTTCAACTGTTTCGTTATATTGAAGAGAATGTGCGCAAAAAAAAAGAAATGGAGGACACGACACTGTTTGAAAAGAAACTTGCTTTTTTTCAAGAGAAGGGAATGCATAATTCTGATTCATTTGGTACATTAAAACACGTCTACACACTGTACCTCACCATACCAGTTACGAGTGCTTCAGCTGAGCGCAGTTTCTCTACTTTGAGACAACTAAAAACATATTTACGGACAACCATGACTGATAAAAGAGTGTCAGATATAGGCATTTTACAGATTGAGAAAATACACGAAATTAAAGTGCAGAAAATAATTGAAAGGTTTGCAAGTGCCAAAACCCGGAGGCTGCAGTTCATTGTGTAATAAGGATGTGTCTACTATTTGTTTTTGTGAAATGCTTATTTGACACTGTAAATGACTGCTTGATTGCTTGATGAATGATGATTAACTTGATGTTTGGCTTTATATGTCCTGGCTGTGCTGCCTCTGTCTGCAAAATAAGTAAATAAATCCTATAGATAGACATATGGTGTCTAGAAAAAGAAGCACCTGTTTTACACTTTTTTTTGTTTATATTGTGTTACATTTGGGTACAAAATTAACTGCAGAAATCCGCTAAAACAACATTACAAAACCGCTAATATCCGCAATTTTTTTCGCGTGCGCGCAAAGCGCGCACGCGAACGTCGTGCACGCGCGCTGCGCGCGCGTGCATGAGGTAATAGAGGTCGTGCACCCCCTGCTGGAAGAGGCTAGAATCGCCTATGCTCTCTAGTGTTACCCTTAGGCCACATCTCAAAACTGAATATCATTGATTGATTGATTGAAGAATTTATTAGAAGTTTGCAATAGAAAAAAAGCGACCTCGCCACGCTAACTGTCTTGGCCATCAGTCTTGGCCATATATGGATTATGTCGTCTGACATCATACATACGATCCTTTTATGCCCATATATGGAGATCCTTTTATGCCCTATATGGAGATCCCTGCTCTGAGTATCTGACATACTCAGTTCACATACTAAACTGCGACCTATGGTCGCAATGATGTCATGTGAAGCAACTGTGTGAAGCATGACCAAAAGCTTCACTTTTACGTTTGTGCAAATGTTTACAAAAAGCAGGTTCACTTTACTGGCAAAGAATTCTCAGACCGAGAACAATAGTGTGTTTCCTATAGCAACCACACTAACTGAACCAGTCTACTCCGGTAGCTGGGAACGATGCATAAGGTACATGTGCCGAACGTGACAGACTGTAAAGGTCCAACCGCTCCTACATCTGGCTTTGTCCGTTTGTCCCGAGAATAAGGTCGCCCAGAGTCGCTTAATGAAATTAACTCATAAATTGCACCACTTCACAGCACACTGGGTGTTGTTGTTTTCTAATCAACGTACTGAACATACTTTGTCGTAGAAAAGTGAAATGGCATTTTGAAATGCCACATGGAAGTGGAACCAAGTAAGAAGCAGAGAGAGTTTAAAGAGAACAGGCTTTGTCACTGGCAGCTTGTCTCATCTCTCCACCTCTGCATGTCTCCTATCGGTATATCATCACCCTCATCATCTCTCATTATCTTTCTGACCTTTATCTTCCCTCTTCTATTGTCCCGCTTCTTCCCTAAGGTCCCTCCTACTTCTTTGCACTGTCCTCCCTCATTCTTCTCTCATATCAACATTCTCAGACTCTCATAATTCTCTCGCCATTTAGTTTTAGCACTCACCCACCTCAACTCATCTCTCTTCCTCCCTATCCCCTGTACCTCTGTTGGAATCAATAGAGTGAATTGGAGAGAGAGGGGGGGGGGGGGGGCTGGGGGGGGGGGGGGGACAGAGGGACGACAGAGAGACCCCTACAGGCTTGTAGGCGGTACATCCCCAAATAGAAGCACTTCTATTTGACCCATGGACAAGTACCAAACCGCATTCTATGAGAGAATTGCCGCGTGTAAAATAAATAAAAGCAGTTACTGTGCAAACAAACAATAACGACAAATGTTGTGGTTTGAAAGGATGGCTATTCTCATGGGACACAAAATTAGACAGTCAACAAAGCACTTCAATTAATATGCTCCCACCTGCACCAAAAGATGCCGGCAGTTTTACAGTTGAGCAGTGGTGGCAGTGACTCACATGATGGTTGTCTGGTGAATTGGAAGGTTCCCAGCCCGCTCTGCTCCTCTTGGTTTCAACCTAGGACTATTTATTTGTACAGTATGATAATGTCATATTATCTGTATTCATTATAAATGAGCAACTTTAAGATTGTAATCTTGATCAATAAACTGTTGTCAGGGCATGGCGATTGCCTTTCCAGCACATGAGTGCAAGACAAGTTACTAACGTTGTGCACTAGGCCTACCCAAAATCTTGACTATTATGTCATAGAAAAATTATATTGACAAAAAACAGAGGCAGCAACAACAACAGCAGCAGCAGCAGCAGCAGCAGCATATTGTTTTGTCCACATTTTTGCTGAACTTTAAGTATGGCTATGTCAGTTAGTCAGTTTGTTTGTTCGTCTGTCTGTCTGTACTTCCAACACATTACTTTGCAAACAGGTTATCGTGAGAACTTGCTCGATTGCCCTGGAATTTGCATTGTTATGCTCCTCAGAGAATGCCCCCTGATCTTGAAGACCCCATGGCATTTTCTACCATGGGGTAGAAAAGACTTTTTGGTACATTTTATTTTTTCTTTGCAAATAATCAGTAGGCCAAAGGCTTTATACAGATCAATATTTTTGGTTACTTCTGTTTGTTTGTAGAATCATAATTCATATTTTGAATTAATTAATTAATTAATTCAATTATTTTCCCACATTGAAAGAAAGGTGGCATTATGATTTCACATGTACCGTACAGTATAATGAATATAATTACACAATTTCATGATAGTATGTTAGTATATAGTTATAGATAGTATATTTGACACATCAGGGGATTTGTCAGATTAACTGTCCTGAAAGTTCAATCTCAGATTATTTTATTACTGGGGGGAAGAAGAAGGAAATAATCTCTGTCCATCAGTTTCAAGACCTTTGCCAACTTTGTGGTGTGTCTGGTCGTGACTTTGACTCTGGTGACTCACTTGTGAGGATATTTGTGTCAGTGTGTTTGTGTGAGTGTTAATAGAATACTTTACTTTGTAGTTCAGTAGCTTTCTAGCTCAGAGGCAGAGGGTGCACGGCTGCCACCCTCTGACACACAGATGGCTTGGATAATTACCAGAGCACTGGCCTTGGGAACGCACATAAAATCCTAAGTGTTGAGTTAAGTCTGAGAGTATGTGTAACCAAAGGGACCATTTGGTTAGATTTGTATATTCTCTAGAGTAACAAATGGATAAATGAACATTGAGGATTTTACTGTGTCCATTGGCCTATACACAGTCTCACATTTAGACACAGAAACACAGCCTCCACTCACAAAATGCTATTTACAGTTTAGACATTTAGCAGATGCTCTTAATCCAGAGTGGTTTACAGTAAGCAAGGTATAAACACGAAGTATTACATCAAATGCATATAAATAGTAAACCAAGAATCTAGTCTAAACAGTAGCATATAATATCAAAAAGTATATTATAATTGAACTGTAACTGTACATTGAAACTATATATGCTCACTAAAGCAGGGGTCTTCAACATGGGGCCCGGGACCCCTGTGGGTTCCTGAGAGTTAGAGGGGGGGACAGCCAATCTTTGCGTGATAAGATATTTATTTTACATTCAATACTTTAAACCTATATCATACCTATTCTGAAGAGAACTTTAGCCAAAAATATCAAGCTCACAACGAGGCGCAGAGGCATATATTGGCTATTTTCGGCAAAGAGATGAAAGGTCAAATTTTGTGGGTTTAAGTGGTATGCCTAAATATCTGGTGAATCCAACAGGATAGTGTTGTCCATGAAGCTATCTATGAACTCTATGAAAATGTTTAATCTGTGACACAATTCTATACAATATGTAGTAGGGGCTCCATCTCTCTCTCAGCTAAAGATTTGTTGGACTGAAAAACACTGAAGACCCTTGCACTAAAGGATGCCAGATATACAGACAGAGCTGGCATCTGTCTACATAACATGCTATCTGAATTACATTTTTAGACTGCAAGGTTGTCAAGACTTGGGCAAGTGCTACAGGCCAAGGTGGAGTCTGAAGAGGTGAGTCTTCGGATTACGACAGTCTTCAGATTGGCAGTGAGTCTGCAGCTCTAACTGCAATGGGGAGTTCGTTCCACAGCCTGAGAGCCAGAAGGGAGAAGAGTCTGAGACATGTGGAGCGTTGTGTTGTCCCGGATGTTTTAGGGAAGGTTCTGACAGCTTCCCTGTGTTACTGTTAGCCGGTCTATTCATAATCATACAATACACAAACCCTCACCTGACTAAACATAACTTATTGAGCATGGCAGAGAACTCTCTAAACACAACATAATCCCCATGCATTGGAGATGGAAGTTTTATTTGAGTACTTGTGTGGCATTTCTGTTAAGAATACTTGGTTTGTGCCATTCACTATACAGTGCATTGATTGATTTCCTCAGCTGCGACTTGACCGATTAGATGAATTGGTTGTACCAACAGTTCATATTGGAGCAGTGCAAATTATTAAACTTTTTCATTGGTATGAGAGTCCAATTATTCATTACAGACGCCTTAATATTATAGAGTGTAAAAGTTCTATGCAAGTGTATAATCGTATCACTGTGAACTAAATGAACAGTGCTGTATACACACATACATGCACTAGGCACGCGCACACACACTATACACACGCACGCACACACACACACACACACACACACACACACACACACACACACACACACACACACACACACACACACACACATACATTCCTCTCCCTTCCCTGCAGCATGGAAAAGTAAAGTCTGACCATCTCATGGCTCTGATATCTGCCTTTATGACATCAGTGGAGGAACAAACATGTTCGCGGCGGGAAGTTAATTACCCATTCCAGTCAGGGTCCAATAAAGGGTCGTACGATATGGTGTGACACCTGAAGCCATTATCACACCCTCCAACACACATGCACACGCTGTGTGACAGGGTACATTAAAACGCTGTGTTTGTGTCTGTGTGTTTAGTCACTGTCCGGGTGGTTTCTGTCACCTCTGTAATAATACTGTCCCAGGGGCGTTTACTGACTTAATTAAAAAAGTACATCAAGCATGTGCACGAACACACGCACGTGTCGTGCACGCGCGATCGCGCGCGCACACACACACACACACACACACACACACACACACACACACACACATCATCATTGGCAGATTTAATTAGCTTTACTAGCGTTTGGATATGAGCTCAGCAAAGCTATAAGGCATATTATCAATGGATTTCAGCAGTGTCTCTGTGTGTGTGGGTGTACCGTACTTGTGATCCAGGTTGGTTGGGGTTTGACTTGACTAAACTTGACTTCTTCACTGTAAGAGCCCTTTACAGTATACAGGATAGAGTAGCAGCATGGCGTTTTGTGCTTGTAGATCGGCTATTTTCACAATTTTAGATCATTTTCTAAATGATAAATGCAAAATGAACAGTTTTGGACATACAAGGTTTCCACCTGACAACAACGATAGCCTATGCCACATCTGGTGGTCGATTGTATTCAAGTAAAAGTAAAGAGAGAGAAAAAAGAGGGGGGACAGCAGTGATGATGAGAGTCATACAGGTCATATAGGGATAGATGGGGACATCTAATGAGGGTGGTCAATACAGAGACAATTAGCTGCAGTAAGAGGGAAATGGAGAGGCATATGGCCTTGAAGAGAGCGGCTTATTTAGGGACAAACAAACTGTCTCAAAAGAGAAAGCGAGCGACCCAGGCCTGAACTAATTAACCAGTCTGAAGGCAGAGAGCACAGCTGTTTGTTGCCCGGCAACCCAAATCCAGAATTGGGTGATTATTGGGCTATGTATTGTTTTAAACCATGTAGCTCTGGTCTTTTTAGCTCCGGTTTGTGTGTGTGTGTGTGTGTGTGTGCGTGCATGTGTGCGTGCGTGCGTGCGTGCGTGCGTGCATGTACCGGTGTGTGTGTGTGTGTACACAACATGTTATGGTGTGAGTGTCTTTCAGTCCCTGTTGTGCAGGATTGAAGTTAATTAGCACGTAAGGAACAAATCCGCTAAATGTTCAATAAACAATACTAGAAGGAGTTTAAATAAACAGGTTACTTACTGTATACATAATTAAATTAATCTCAATATGATGGAAATTGTACCGTAATGACATGGTCGATTGGAACTCGCCTACTTGATAGGCCTACAAGGTATGCAGCCATGACATATAGACCATATTCAGACCAGGCAAGTGAAAGCAGTAGATATGGCCAGAATACACACACACACACACACACACACACACACACACACACACACACACACACACACACACACACACACACACATTGTATTTGTGTATATAGGCGTTATTCCGAGGTAGGCTACAGCTTGTGAATGTATAGGCAATTATACACAGTGTGTTCGCCAAGGATGGAATAGTGTGAAATCAAAGCTCTCCTCATGGCTTGATGGAATTGTATTGTACTGGAATTACAGGGATGGGAAATTACAGGGATGGGTTTTATGGGGATTTTCACGAGAAATGGGGAACTTCTTCTCATTTGGTGTGTTTACATGCACACTGGTCACTGTGAACTATCACCTTGAAGGTAATGAAGGTTTGATTAAAGCGTGCAGGTGTTTGGTGGGAGGAATATTTCTCCAATAACAAGGGCTTATATATAGCTTGATTTATGGTAGGATAAGAGAAGGATGTAAGGTAATATCCCGCATGTTGCTATCTCATTATCAGTTTACTGTCAATATTCCAGGATGACCTCCCACTTGGGTAATGACGCCCCCTGGCGATCATTCAGAGAAACTACTTCAGCTCCCGTACTAACGTAGGTAGGAAGGGCCTGTCACTCAAACCGGAGTGACCCGCCTCCAGGCTATATAAGCCCCCGGAGGCGGAAGTAACATCCTCTTTTCACTCTCTGCGATATCACATTCAGATAAGTTGAAACTCAGCCTTGTATTATTATTCTTCGCGCATTAGCCTAAAGCGGTGGCATTGGAGTCGCCCACTGGCGAGTGTTGAATTAACCCGTACTTAAGAATACTTATTCTTGTTCCGTCCTAAATCGACGGTTATTTCCTTTTATAACAAAGGATTATTACTGCTTGTTCAGGCCTCCGCCGAAGCAAGCGTGGCATAGCATTAGCCGTTAGCTTGTTAGCTCGTCTGCTATTGTTAACGTTAGCTACACTGCTTACCGCTTGTTCAGGCCCTGCCCGAATCAAGCGTGGCCTAGCCTTAGCCGTTAGCTTGTTAGCTCGTCTGCTTCTGGTTAACTCTATCTACAGTGCTTCGCCATGGATCCTCTGGCCTTCCTGCCGAGGCAATGTCCAGGCTGTCCAGGACTCATCGACGGACAGGATCTTCACCATCTCTGTGTCGGCTGCATGGGCGTTGCACACGCCTTCTCTGCACTGAGTCCTCAGGGGAGAGCAGGACCTTTCTGTGACTGCTGCGTGGCCTACGACCGCGATGTACTGATACACCGGTTCTACCTAGCCAGGGCAGGCCTCGGGGCCTGCGCTCCACCAGGTGGGTCCACTGCTCTCAACCCCACAGCCCAGTCTTTCCTTCCCCAGGCGGACCGCACCGTTGGTCAAGGTGCGGCGCTGCCTTCCGGAGATCCGCTTGGCAACCAGCGCGCCATTCCAAGTCAAGATGGCGCCGTGCTACATGAGACACCGCCTGCCGCGCAACCGACCGCAGCTAGCTCCACTGTCACTGGAGCTGGCGGGTCTGGTGAAGTCGCCGCTAAGAAGGCGACCAAGAAGGCTAACATCCAGACGAAATCTCCGGTAGCCTTTTCCCCTTCGGGCGCGGTGCCCAAAAAGAAACGCTTGGATGTGACCGTCGGGGACGTCCCCCTCGACGTGAGCATCACCAAAACAGTCCAGACCTTCAGGCGAGAGTCGGACCTGAGCTCCTGTCAGAGCGAGGGTTCTGGTTCTGAATACTCTGGATACACGGCCGAGGAGGAGGAGGACTCCGTCGATGACGAGGGTTCTCGACTCACGGTCACTGTGAAAGGTAATGCCCCTGCGGCTCCAGCACGTCAACTGGACGCCGCAGGGAGCTCCCAGGCCTCCTCAGGCACCACTGCCCCTCCACCCGCCAGTCAAGCGAGTGAAGCGGGAGCAGAGGACGTCGATTCTGCAGCAGAAATGCTGGATCATCTCACAGTCTACATGAGAGCTCTGGCCAGAGTTGGAGAGGAGTTGCCACCTCCTCTCCCCTCTGAAGAGGCCGAGGATGATGATGAAATGCCCGGGCAGGAGCCTTCGGTTCCCGCCCCGTATGTCCTCTCCAGGCTGCCGCTGGTGAAAGGTTTCACCAAGGCCCTCCATTCCTCATGGAAGACACATAAAGACCCCAGGAAGCTGCCTTTTTCTGTGTTGGATTTGGTGGGCGGTGCGGAGGCAGGCATGTCCACCTGCCCTAACCTGGACCACCTGTTGGCACAATCTTTTCTGAGTTCTGTCAGACCCCAGTACAAAGATGTAGGCACGGCTAAAAACGGGCCGTTTGTTGGCCCCGTCGGCACCAACCCGCCGGGGTTCACTGTCCTGGAGGACAAGCTACAGTCGGACAGGGCTCGTAACGCCTACCGGTCCGCTGCTCTGGCCGCTAAGGACCTAAATCTGATCCAGCTCTTGCTCGCTTCCACCAAGGACCTGGTCAAAGGTCTGCCCACGGGGGAGCACACAGCTGAACTGAACACTCTATTTGACATCATGCTGAAGGTCAATTGGCATGCGGTTAAGTGGATGGGCAGGTCCATGGACTACAACCTCCAGTCTGAGAGAGCCCGCTGGCTCGACTATGTCGACCTCGAGCCTAAGAGGGACGTGGGCGAGAAGCCTCTAGGTCCTCGCGGGGAGATGTACAAGTCTCTCATAAACATGGAGAACAGTCCCACCACCCTCATGGGTGGGGGCTTGGAGCTGCTGCAGGGTAGAGTTACCTTCTTCAAGGCGGCTAAGGACATCGTCGAGTCCACCACAGTGCCACAGGATGAACCGCAGCAAGCTAGGAGGACGTCCCGCTCCTCCCGCGCCAAGGAAAGGGGCCGCTCTGCTTCTTTTAAGAAGCACTCGTCTTCCTCCAGGGGAGCCTCTGCAGCCAGGGCGCCTGACAGGCCCCGCAGCAAGGCTGTGGTTCCCGAGCGCGCTCAGCCGCGCCGCCCGTCCAAGGATGGCAGGCAGCAGTCTTCATACCGCGGTGGCCGCGGTAGGGGACAGCGCAAATGACACTCTGAAGAGGGGAATTGTGCTGGGGCGGGGGTCCGAGGTGTCTCTCGGTCCCCCTTTCCCCCAAACAAGGGCGTTTTTCGGTACCCCGTGTCGGGGAAATGAAAATGTTAATTTTGATGCCTCCTGTGTCGACAATAAACATGTTGAAAGAACAAAGTCTGTCTCTGTCCAACTCTCTCGCACTAGCACAGACGACCCCATCGTGCATGCCTCCTGTAGTAATGATGAAGTCCTGTCAGGACTCGATAATCAATCACAGGTTTTATCAGAAACCAGTAATGTTAATGTCAAACAATTATGTGGTTCCTCAAGCGTGCGAGTGGGATATCCCTCGCGTCGACAATATGAATCCTTTATGCATGCCTCCTGTAAGAATGATGGAGTCCCGTCAGGACTCTTTAATCAGTCAGAGGTTTTATCAGCAACCAGTAATGTTAACGTCAAACAATTATATGGTTCATCATGCGCGCGAGTGGATTTTCCCTCGCGTGAGCGATGCTATGAATTTAACCTTGAGTCAGAAATTCTGTCGGCCTACTATGAGCCCGGGTCAAGGGACAAGCATAAAGGCCTTAGAGCAGGTATTAAACGTAAAAGTTCCTCTCCTGTCAGGGGAGAATGCTTTAGTTGTGGGCGAGTCTGTTTATCAGTCGAATCGCTTTGCTCTTCCTGTCGCTCTATCGAGCCAAAACCGAACGCTTCCGGTTTCACCGGATACGGATTCGCTAGCTCCCCGCTTCCGGTCCGGCCGCAAAAGAGCTCCGCTAGTCAAGCGGTACAATCGGAAGGTGTTCCCACCTTGCGGCCTATTGAACCCCTGCGCTCCGCATCCGGGTGTCCCGGATACGGATACGCAGGTTCCCCACTTCCGGTCCCGCCGCAAAATAGCTCCGCTAGTCAAGCGGTACAACCAGAAGGTGTTTCCGCCATGCGGCCTATTGAACCCTTGCGCTCCGCATCCGGTCGTTCCGGATACGGATACGCAGGTTCCCCACTTCCGGTCCGGCCGCCAAAAAGCTCCGCCGTCACGGAAGCACAGTGGTGGGGTTTCTCTCGCTCAAAACACGCTAGCACGCTGTGCGCGCCAGTGGAAGTTATGCAACCCGAGCCATTGGGTATTTCGAACGATAACCAGGGGTTACAGGTTACAGTTCGCAGATATACCCCCGCTTTCGAGCAGGGTTATTCATACCAGAGCACGTGGTTTAAAAGCAAGTCTTTTGAGAGAAGAGATCAGCTCATTGCTAAGCAAGGGTGCTATAGTGGAGCTGGACAGGACCCAATCCCGCATGGGATTTTGGAGCCGTTATTTCCTGGTGCCCAAAAAGGGGGGGGGGCTACGTCCCATCCTGGACCTAAAGGCACTAAACGTGTACCTGAAGAAATACGTTTTCAGGATGCTAACAGTACCCACCATGTTACGGTCGGTCAGGCAAGGGGATTTCCACTGTTCAGTGGATCTGAAGGATGCTTATCAGCACGTCCAGATTTATCCCCCACACAGGAAATTCCTTCGGTTCGCCTTCGAGGGTCGCCTGTACGAGTATACAGTACTCCCTTTCGGTCTGTCACTGAGCCCGAGGGTTTTCGTGAAAGTGACCGAAGCAGCCATCGCCCCGCTGAGACAGCAGGGCGTCAGGTTGGCGACGTACATCGACGATTGGATGATTTCAGCGAGCTCCGCCCACGAAGTGGCGCGTCACACACAAGTGGTTTTGGCTCACCTGAAGGCCTTAGGTTTCATAGTCAACCACGGCAAGAGCATGCTGACTCCAGCAAGTCGTCTTACATTCATTGGGGTCCTTCTGGACTCATCCGACATGTCGGCCCGTCTCTCAGAGGAGAGGGTGGACAGGTTTCGGGAATGTCTCGACTCCTTTCAAGTGGGCCAGGAGGTCACTTACAGGAGTTGCATGGTACTGACGGGAATGATGGCTTCCGCAGTACATCTGTTGCGTTTGGGCAGGTTTCATATGAGACCTTTTCAAAGATGGATGTTATCCCTCGGGATCCCGCCCTCCTTGAAGTACAAGAAGGTTACGGTTTCCCCTTCCTGCGCGATCGCCCTGTCTCCGTGGCTGGTGGAGGGGTTCCTCACCAGCGGAGTCTCGATTGGCGAGGTGGTTTCCCACAAGTCGATCACGACAGACGCCAGTCTCAGTGGATGGGGAGCCACTTTCGAGGGGCGCACAGCGCAGGGGCTTTGGCCTCTGGAGATGAGGGGTCGTCACATCAACTATTTGGAGTTGATGGCTATACTCCTGGCGCTCAAGCATTTCGAGCCTTGGATTTTGCATTGTCACGTCCTGGTCAGGACAGACAATACGACGGCCATGTTTTATGTCAACAAACAGGGGGGCCTGTCGTCGTTGCCACTGGACCGTCTGGCTCGAGAATTGACGGTTTGGTGCTTGTCGCGCCTCAAGTCGATCAGGGCCTCACACGTCCCAGGTCTCCTCAACAGCGGAGCAGATCTCCTGTCCAGGGGAGGTCCTCGCTACGAGGATTGGTCTCTCCACCCCAGGGTGGTGAGCCAGATTTTTCGCAAGTTTGGTCAGCCAGTGGCGGACCTGTTTGCGTCAGCGGAGAATACGAAGTGTCCGTTGTTCTTCGCGGTGAAGGGCAGTCCCCCCTTGGGGTTGGACGCCTTAGCGCACACGTGGCCGAGAGGTCTACTGTACGCGTTTCCCCCCTTCGACTTAATCCGACCCACTCTGGAGAGAGTCAGGAGGTTCGGTCTGGAGATGCTCCTGGTGGCTCCCTACAAGGGCACGTGGAGATCGGCGATCGCCCCTCTCCTTTGCGAACCGGGTTGGCAGCTGCCTCAGTGCAGGGACCTGTTGAGTCAGGCCAGGGGGGAGATCTTCCACCAAGACCTGCAGGTCCTAGACCTGTGGGTTTGGCACGTGAAAGGTTAAACCTGCTGGCAGCCGGTTTTTCTTCTGAAGTGGTTGATACCATTCAGAGTGCTAAGGCGCCCTCTACGAGGGCGTCTTATGATGGAAGGTGGAATGCCTTTGAGGACTGGTGTGAGTCGCGTGTTCCACCTGTGGTGGCTCATGTGGCGTCAGCCCAGGAAATTCTGGAATTTATGCAGAACCGCTTGAGAAGTGGTCTAGCATTTTCTACCCTTAGGGGGTATTTGGCGGCTATTAATGCCTGTCACCTGGGGGTGGCGGGCAAGGCACCTTCTAAAGTCCCGGAGGTCATCAAGTTCATGCAAGGAGTTGAACGTTTGAGGCCGGTGACTAGGTCTTTGTTCCCAGTTTGGGATCTGCAGGTGGTTCTAGGGGGCCTATGTCGGGCTCCCTTTGAGCCGCTTGTAGGGATGCCTTTGAAACTTTTGAGTTTCAAGACGGCTCTTTTGCTGGCTTTGGCCACGGCTAAAAGAGTTGGTGACCTGCAAGCTCTCTCGGTGTCTGCGGAGTGCATGCAGTTTATGAACAATGATCTCAAGGTGTTGCTCAAGCCTCATCTTAAGTTTGTTCCTAAGAACATGGTGGTTCCTAAGGAGCCTGTTGTTCTTCTGGCTTTTCATCCTCCTCCGTTTGTCTCGGTGGAGGATGAACGGCTGAATTGCCTTTGTCCTGTCAGGGCATTGAAGGCCTACTGTGACAGGACTGCTGGTTCTAGAGCTTCTTCACAGCTCTTTGTAGAAATGGGCAATGTTCTTGTCAGAAAGCCGGTGTCTAGACCCACTCTTTCGAGGTGGATTGTGGATGCTATTAGGCTGGCTTACTCTAGTGCGGGTGTGGAAGTGCCGGCGGCACTTAAAGCCCATAGCACTAGGGGTGTGGCTACTTCGTGGGCACTGGCAAAGGGAGTCTCCGTTCAGGAGATTTGTGTTTCGGCGAATTGGTCTTCGCCTTCTACCTTTGCAGCCTACTATCACCTGGATATCGAATCCTCTTCGCTAGCGCATTCGGTTCTGGGTGCAGTTGCCTCCTCTACGTCATAGAGGAGTCGGATCTTCCCCTCCCACAGGTGGGCATGTAGCCACCTGGGGTATTTTGGGGGGACCCTGTGTTTTCCTTATATAGTGTGTCTTACTTATAAGGCGGACTTGTCCTTTTCATTTAGTTGAATGAGGCGGACTTCGGTCTGTCAGGGTCTCTCTTTATTTTCTCATGCCTTCACACCCAGGTCCGGTGGGCCTGGGACCTTCTGGGTGATGGGTCACGCCCGTTTGGGCTGTGCTCACCCGTATGAGGGGTGTGTGGGGGTATGAGAGTAGGTTGTGGCTTAGAGGGGAGTTTAAGAATCCCAAGTGGGAGGTCATCCTGGAATATTGACAGTAAACGGTAGGTTCCGTACGGAACCATTGTTTACTTAGATATGGAAGGATGACCTCCCACGTAATGCCCCTCTGTTTCACTGAATGTGGCAGAGAGTGGTATTAAGAGGATGTTACTTCCGCCTCCGGGGGCTTATATAGCCTGGAGGCGGGTCACTCCGGTTTGAGTGACAGGCCCTTCCTACCTACGTTAGTACGGGAGCTGAAGTAGTTTCTCTGAATGATCGCCAGGGGGCGTCATTACCCAAGTGGGAGGTCATCCTTCCATATCTAAGTAAACAATGGTTCCGTACGGAACCTACCGTTCTATTGAAGCGCTGTCTTTTTTTCTGAATATCCTTCCTGGATGTTTTTTTAGTAGATAAGAACAGTGTTTCCTACTGATGCATATTCTTAGGAGCCAGTGGTTCATTATGATGTTGAACATATTCCCAGGAGTGATTATTTGGAGAGATTTGTTTCCTACAACTTACACATTAATATTAATATATAGCCTAGTTTAAAATATACATATTTCTTATTTTACTTGTTACAGTTTACAGTTTAGGCATTTAGCAGACGCTTTTAATCCAAAGCGACTTACAAAGCAGATAAAACATCACAATAATAAACAAGATAATATGTCAGTACATCAACAGCAATATAACAAATGCAAATGAATATCTATCCAGAAAACAATATAATCAGTCAAGAAAAAAAGGTTCTAAAAAACCTAAAAACAAATGCTAACTAGCTTCATGTATGGTCATTGAGTGTTTCAGTAGTGCTAAGGGTTTAGGTGGAGTCTGAAAAGGTGAGTCTTCAGTCCACGGCGAAAGCTAGCGAGTGAGTCCGTTGTTCTAAGTGCGACAGGGAGTTTATTCCACAACTTTGGGGCCAGGAGGGCAAACTGTCTCGGATTTTTGCCCTGGGGTTTTTAGCGAGGGTTCAGTCAGCATCCCTGTGTTGGCTTATCTAAGTGAACGGGTGGGGGTGTAGGGGTTGATCAGGTTTTGGAGGTATGGAGGAGCCATACCTTTGGCTGCTTTGAAGGTCAGCATCAGTGTTTTGTATTCAGTGCGGGCCGCAACCGGGAGCCAGTGGAGGGAGCGGAGAAGGGGAGAGACATGCGAGAACTTAGGCTGGTTGAAGACCAGTCATGCCGCGGCATTTTGGATCAGTTGGAGAGGTTTAAGTGCACATGCCGGGAGACCAGTGAGGAGAGAGTTACAATAGTCAAGTTTTGATATGACAGATGTCTGGATGAGGAGCTGGGCTGCCTCCTGGGTGAGGAAAGGTCTGATTTTACGGATGTTTGAGTGTGAACCTACAGGACCGGGTGACTGATGCAATGTGTGCCTTGAATGATAGCTGGCTGTCCAGGACCACACCAAGGTTTCTAGCAGTAGGAACCGAAGTCACCAATGCATTATCTATGGAAATAGTGAGATCTTGCATGGGGCAAGACTTAGCTGGGAAGAAGATGGGACACAGCCTGAAGTTACAGAACGGTTGATGATGGCGGTTATGAAGGGGAGTAGGTCAGGTGCAATAGTCTGGAAGATTGAAGAAGGGATTGGATCCAGGGCACAGGTGGTAGGTAGAGGAAGTCACTAGTTTTATGACGTCATCTGCAGAGAGAGGGGAGAATGAGGACAGACATGTTATGTTGAGGATACAATTGTGTGTGTTAGACACTGTATTATGGGGGAGATGGGAGAAAGAACTACTGCTATCATTAACCTTCTTTTCAAAGTAGGTGACAAAATCATCCGCTGAGAGGGATGAAGGAGGGGGGCTATATATCACAGTCACAGCCACACCCAGCCCATATAGCCTATATATTTGAATCAAATCCATTGTCTAGTCTCAGCATTTGAGAATTAACAGTAGACCTTTTGACCTATCTGCTATAGTATTGTGGGTGTTTAGGGGTGCCTGGTGGCTCAGCCAGTTGTTTCACTCACTGTTTTTGTTTTGGCCAGGGGGAGGCATTATAGAGACCAGGATTACAGCCTGTTTTTGTGAGGGTATCTACCCTAGGAGACACGGGGAGAACATGCCCACCTAGGGTGTGGGCGCTGATGACGTCGTTTAACTGAAAGCTGCTCAGTCTGCTGCGTCTCACCTGTCGCTGTTCTATAACATGCTGTTTAGGGAGTTTGATAGATAAATTATTAATTAAATAAATATGGATATGGATAAATCCATAACCAAAATATGACAGAGACTAAGCCAAAGGACTATCAATACATTGCTGTATTTGAAGAGAGTCAGACAAAGAGACAAACAGTGAGCATATCATCCTAGTGGCAGCCTGCTAATTCTCTCTTCCCAAGATGGAAGTTAACATAAAGAATACAGTATATTACAGTAAGATTGTTGGGCTCATTGATTGTTCCCCATATCAAAACAATAACAAAGAGATACAGTATAACCAAAACATGATTTCGTATCCAGGGTAACCACAGTCACCATCACCTGTAATCCACTAGCCTGAATTTACAGTACAACCAAAACATGGTCTCAGGGTAACTAGGACCTATACTGTAAGTTCAGACAGTAGTCCACATAATATAACCTAATAAATGAATCATATAATTATGTATCATAATTAATATCTAACAATCAATATGAATTGATAAAAGGATGATATTAACCATAACAAAATACCTATCAGAGTTCACATCTTCTTCTTTGGGGGGAATTGCTGTTTAACACACTGTTTAATGTAACCAAATAGTGTCTGAACCTGCGATTCCTCTCGTACTGAGCGGGATTACTATTGCAACAACACATCATCAGTAGGGTAAAACTGACCTGTCTCACGACAGTCTAAACCCAGCTCACGTTCCCTATTAGTGGGTGAACAATCCAACACTTGGTGAATTCTGCTTCACAATGATAGGAAGAGCTGGCAGCTCTGTCAACTGGGGCTTCTTATGTGCTGTATTTAGAAGCTCTGTTGTTTCAGCGCAACATGACGGTCGCTTCTTGCCCTTAGGGCGTTTTATAATTTTACTTAAGTAAAAGATTTGAGTACTTTTGCCACCACTGTTCACTGCACAGTTGGGGGTGTTAAGTGCCTTGTCTGAAGAGCACGTAACCACTGGTCAATCCGGTGGACCATCCAAAGATGGAGTGGGTGAATTACGGGGGAGAAAATGACCAGCTCACCTTTCCTGTGTGAGACAGAAGCTCTCCTGAAAGTAGGACATCCATTCAACACAACCTACAGTGTGGCACAACAACGTGACAACGTTTCCTTGAAAAATAGATTGACAGTTGCACACCTGTTTTGAGACTTTATTCCCAGTCGTGAGAGATGACAACTAGACTGACTAAAAGAGGTTACTTGAAGAATACCCATATCACTTTCACTTTTAAAACTCTGATCTTAACACTTCATGACTTAAGGGACCATACCATACATAAGTGTATATCATTTGTCTAGACACAGCTTTGGCAATATTGTAAGACCATTTTTATGCTGACTTAATTTTTTGATTTAGCTTTTGTACATTCAAATGTTACAAAAGACACCTGAATCATTTAGCCATTTGCACAGTTAATCAGTCATGGATGTTTGAATTTCATTTGTAATTTACTCTTTTCTCCGGGAACTATTTTCAAATCAAAACGTAAAAGACAACAATGGAATTGTGTTTGTTGGATTATCTAACATAAGCAAGTTTCAAGTCTTTGAAATTAGCGGAATCCAATGGCTTCCTTGAAACACTGGATGCTTTTGGGCCATGGCCTAGTCTGTGTCGTCAGCTGGCCAGATCATCGGTGGTCCTTTAAGAGTAGCAGACCACCTTGTGTCTTGTAATAAATGTACAACTGTAGTTGCACTTTACAAAGGAACACAATACCTGCAAACCTTTACATAAACATACACTCTAAATCTCTTTAGGTCAATTCCCACCAGAAATAGCAAATATGACAAAACAGTACCCCAACCCCAAACCAATTTATACTTTAATGGCTAAATGCCTCCCTCTAGTGTTAGAACAGAGTGACTACAATTATTCTTTGGAATCCTCTGCATGACAAGATGATGAAACTTGAGGCTGCTAATGGTACCTGACCCTGGATGAGCCCAGGAGGGAGGTGATATATCTGTCCCAGGAACCCAAGGAAACCCAAGCAGTGCCTCACCACAGCAGCATAACATGGTAACATGCTAATGGAAACCTAGCTGCAAATTGCAACATCAGATTTTTTTTAATATGTTGAATCTAGGGTTAATTGCAATACCTCCCATTGGCAGCCAATGGGAGTTATGATGATGATGTCACACACATTCCCTCTATAGCCTATCACGAGGTTTAGTGTTAGCTGTAAAGTTCTACATGCCACTAATCACTATGGGTCATGAAACTATAATGAACACTAGGTCACATATTATTATCAGTGAAGGCAAGGTATGTTTATTTATATAGTGCATACACAAATGCAATAAAAAATACTTTACATAAAGGCAAAAGGAATTGAAAGACATACAAAATATGGGACTCAGATTAAAGACTGTATTGCCTTATAATTTATTAAACAAAATATCTAAACAGCATAGTAATAGACATTGTAATATGCAAACATTTGCAGATTCTCATAATCAAACAAACCGTGCTCACTAGATGTTCTGCCACGTGTGCGTGTGGAACAAATAGTGTATTGAAACGGTTTAGCACCAGACTATTTCATTATTAATGTAAGAATCAAAACACAACAAAATAATATAGACATACAGTAGCTAGTGCGTACACAAACAATATGTTTTAATGTGACGAAAATATATAAAGATACGGTAGTGTATTTGTGAATGTGCATGGAACAAATCTTTTCTAAACTACAGTACTGTATATAGCACCATAAAATCGGTACAGACTGATCCAGTATTCTGAATATGAAACGATTTAGTCAGCATGCTGTGACACATACTGCTCCAGATTAGGGCTGTCACAATTATTATCGTCTATTTGCAATTATTTGATATAATCGCGATTTCTTTGTCATAATCGTCATAATCGTTTCCATGTAGATTTTTATGTTCATACATATATTTTCAGAAATAGTGGAAATAGCAAATCTACAAGCTCACAACGCGTTGCAATGAGACGTGTTGTGAGCTTGTAGATTGGCTATTTCCACTATCAATGTTATTTTTTAAAGGGGCCCCACCATGCTTTTCAAAATATATATTTTATATAAATATTGGTCCATAATACGGTTTTATACAGGTTTTAGCCTAAACAACCACTCGGATATTTAAATTTCATGTTCTGTCTGTCTCTAATTCCAAGCCATTGCAATACCAAAATGCCCTTTGTTGGCAACGGGGCGCTGTCTTTGGGCTAAAATTGGAACGATATAGAGAAGATTAGCATGGTACCACGATGAGAACCATGTAGAGTCAACAGGGCGCTGTATACTTGGTTGTCGTTGGGCTAAAATTAGGACGATACAGAGAAGATTAGCATGTTACCACGATGAGACCGATGTGGAGTCAATCCAATTCAAGCCAATTTTAGTACCACTTTACCTCATGGTTCCACCTCATATATATAGTCCCAATAGAATGTAGCATCCCAAAAAGTACCGCTCCCTTCTCGAGGGGGCCCAATAGAAAAATGAACCCCTTTGTGACATAAAGAAGGGCCCCTTTAACCCTCTAAGGCCCACATTAAGAAATACTTGAAATAAAAAATTGAAAAAAATCAGATGGTGTTGTAGGAGTCATATTAAGAGGAAAATGTAATGTTTTTTTCAAAAAAATGTTTTTGTAAGATTTTATAGCCATAAATCAAAAATCATAAATCATGCTCTAATTTACATATGGGGGATATTTTTCACAATAATGACATATGTACATGTTCTAGACATTCTAATGATCACCAAAAAAAATAGTACAGGCATTTTACTTATGTTTTTGTGAGGTATAGCTTCCATGAAAAAGTGAGATGTTGTTCGTCAAAACTCTGGAATTTCAGCGGGTGTGGCGGGTGTGAATGTCAGCCCCTGTGGGGGGTATTTATATGCAAATATTGTGGCCAATGGCATTGTAATACTAAACAATAGAATCCAATGGTGGTGTTTAGGTGGTAGGGGGAGCTAAAATAAAATGATTTAAACCTTTTTTTGGATAAAATACAAACGTTGTAATATTACAACCGTGGGCCTTAGAGGGTTAAGTATAAAGTTGTCAAATATGTCATATGTAATTTCTTTGTATATTTAGGTTATGTGTCATATCTGCCATGTGCAACTTCAAAGCCTACAAGCCAAACATAAATGTAATCGTGACAGCCCTATACTCCAGATGTACTTCAACAGACAAAAGAAAACAACTAAACCAAAACAAAGGCAGAGACAATACAAAAAAACACATCTGTCAGACATAAATAATGACATAAATAACTGATATGGAAAAAAACAACAACACGATGCTACTAGATATGTTAGCATTTAGGTTGGGGGTGAGCAGGTAATTTTGCAGAAGCACTTCTATGATGAGATTCTCAAACAAAAGTTCAAATCAAATTTCAAAAATATTTTGGATCGTCTTAAATGAGGAACATTCTGCAGCAGCCAGTAATGACTATGCTTACAGTAGGCTACAATGCACACAGTATCTTGACTGTTGACTTTTTGTCTTCTTTGCGATACCATCTCTCGCTAGTTCTACTGGAACTGCAACTCTGTGAAGCCCTATTTGCAGAAGTTATTGTAATATTTAAAGCCCTGCTTGTTATCATCTGCCTATTTAAGCTGTGTCATGAAGAATCGGGGCACTAATTCACGCGTTGTGATGCATTGTGAGCTTGGAGATCCATTTTCAGCTATTCTTATCAAAGACGGATAAAACCTGCAAACTCCACTTGAGCTAGATTGGGTTAAAGTGGTGATAATATAAAACACATGCAATATCTGACAAAATATAAAGTCACAATACCAACTTTGATGAGGCAGTATTGCTTTGTTTTAAAAAAAATATGGTTTTCTTATGTTACATTTTGGAGTAAATCTCTTCACAGAAAACAGACGAGCTCACAAGTCCCAACGTGTTGTGAGCTTACGTATAGTATATTTGCAGAATGTTAGCCAATTTATTTAAATTTTGGTGTGACCATGAATAAAAGCAGTAATGAACTGGATGTGGCATTTAATGCATACTAGCATTTAACAGGACACTTGAAGCTGCAATCCAGAACTTACCGTATTTGAATGAATTAAACATAGTTTTAACCTATCTGAATGGTAGCGTACAGTATGCTCATACAACATACAGTACTGTAACTAGTACACCTGCGGATGATAATCGCAGTCAAATATCTATAGATCATAATAACAACAGCTTTTCTGAAAAAGGTCATATCATTTATTCAATAAGTATGTTACTAATAAGCCAGATATGTAACCAGACTTGATGACTTTTAGGATCTGGTATACACTTCATATTGAGCACGGGGCGCACCTTTTCATAACAAATAAAGAGTAATAAATAAAGAGAGCCAAACAAGTGTGTGTTCTGAGAATTATTGTTAAATCCTGTAGAGATTTAGGTGTGCACAATTTCATGCTGCATGGTCTGGTCACACTGCATAAATGTGACTCATGCGTTCATTCAAAATGGGGACAATTGCTGGTGTAATAATACAAAAAATGAGTAGGTCTATAGGTTGTGTCTACAAGTGGCTCTCTCAAATATGCCAGTAATTTAATTAATATACAGTACAACGACCCAGTATCAGTAATCGTACAGCATCACTATATAAAGACTACGGTTACAATGTATGTATTGTATACATGCACATTTATGTAAACATACATATGTATGTATGTATTACTTGGATGTAATTTATTGTACTAGAATTACTGTAATCCGTCCAGTGGTGTAAAGTAACTAAAGTACATTTACTCAAGTACTGTACTTAAGTACAAAGTTTTTACTTTGTAGATTTTGATTATTGTGAAAAATCATATATTACCCATCCGACGATTGTGAGTTTGTAGATCTGCTATTTTTGGAGGTTTTTAGACATTCTGTATAATGAGTACTTTTACTTTTGGTACTTTAAGTACATTTTGTATTCTGGACAGCGTTTCTACAGTATATTGCAGTAGTGATACTTTTACTTAAGTAAAACATGCATTTGGGTACTTTTTTCCACCTCTGGTGATGGCTCCACCGTGTCCCACAGTCCATTCACTTGAACCAGGCCATGTAGTTGGATGTGATGCCTGGGAAGCACATGTTGCTGCTGCAGGAGCCTCCATAGCTGGGTGGGCACGCTGAACATGAGGCCCCCACCTGATAGGGTGGCTCTCCTATCCAATTTCCCCTGGAGAGAATGAGAAAAATGACTCTTAAACGGACTGATTCGTAATAGAAACCTTTTGTAGACAAGCCTTTATCACCATTTCATGTCAACGACCCCCCCAAATTAATATATATTTGGTAGTGGACAGCCGTCTGAAAATATTTTGTGCCAGGGACTCCCGTACAGTAACATGTTTAAAAAATATTGCACATTTTTCACACTGTAAATTTGTCATGACTAGATTTTTTTTTTTTTAAACCAAAACTCACAAATTGGTATCTCTGGCTGTTGTTGAAAAATCACACCTAGTGTGAAGTGAGCGGTGCTTTCATTTCATTATGCAGCCCTAAAAGCTTGGCCAATGTGACCCTGAGGGCGTACAACAAACTTTTGGTGCTTTGTGCAAAGATGTAGGCCAGATGTAGGCCATATGTAGACCAATGTGACCCTGGGCGTACAACAAAATTTGTGCGCTTTGTGCAAAGATGTAGGCAAGTTTCACGTCAACAAACTTTGAGTCCATGGGCCATACGAGTTGTCGGTATCAAAAAGGTGGCAAAGGTTACCATGCATTTTTGAAAAGCTCTATATCTGTAGATTATAATTTGGTATGATAACCCTTTCTTAGACACAGCTAAATTGGTGTTATCAGCCGCTAGAGTTGGTGTCCCATTAACTTTACATTACAGGGAAAAAAAGCTAAAAATTAATCTGCTTTAATTAGCATAAGAGGGGTCAAACTAGGGGGTGTTCATGATGCTGAATCCATTGCAAGCATCTGTTTTGCACAAAAAACATTCCTGGGGCTAAAACAGTCCCCACAAAAGTGTGAAAAGTGATGACTCATGACTTTTCATCACTAAACCATAGTCTTGTGGGACAGTTTTTAGTCCTAGGAATGTTTTTTCCTTTTTTCCTCTAAGAAAGGGTTATCATACCAAAATATAATCTACAGATATAGAGCTTTTCAAAAATGCATGGTAACCTTTGCCACCTTTTTGATACCGACAACTCGTATGGCCCATGGACTATTTGGACAAAGCCAGATGTTGGAGCTTAGCTCCTACCAGGAGCAGGGCTCCAAAACCACACCCAGTGTGAAGGGAGCGGTGCTATTTATGAGTTGATTTCATTAAGCGTCCTGCGAAGCTTGGCCATGAGACCCTGGGCGTACAAGCAGACACCAATTGACCAATCACAGTCCGGACAGACGCGTGACAAACAGACAAAGACAGATATAGGAGAGGTTAGCACCGCTATGAAAATGTGAGAACTACTGATTCAGAAGGCATTTATAGAATCAGGTCTTAATGGGGTAAAGACAGAAGACTTGACTAGTAGTAGAATCACAGAGTAGCGTACTTAGGTGAGTAGTTGCAGACCAGATAGGTAGCCTCTCTCCACAGCTCTCCCCACACAAACATGTTGTAGCAGGTCTGCACTGCACAGCCCACCCTGGTAGTGGTAGCCCAAACCATCTAAAAAAAGGAAATAAATAAATAAAAACTCAATCAATCAGACTCCAACTTCTCTGTACAAGGCTGGGATGGGCGAGGGATCAGCCCAGAACTACTGGTCAATAACCTGAAGAGCTGAGACCACAGTGTCAAAAGATTACCATTACTAAGACACCATATTGAGGATGGATGGGATCACAGGATTTTATGCAACAACCTCCTTCCCTCAGTAAGAGCATTGAAGATGGGTCATGGCTGGGTCTTCCAGCATAACGATGACCCAATACACAAATCATCATCATCCAGATGGTCATTGGCAAACTTCGCATGGACATGTGGACATGTGCTGACTTGAGCAGGGGACCTTACACTGCGCTCGCTGCAAGATTTTATCGATGACTTTGTAGTATCTTACTAATGGTATCTTTGAGACTGTGGTCCCAGCTCTCTTCAGGTCATTGGCCAGGTCCTCCCGTGAACAGGGGTCTTTTATACAGGTAACAACTTCAAACGTGGGTCAATAGGGTGCAGGTAATACAGGTAGTGTAGAATAGGAGGGCTTCTTAAAGAAAATGTTACAGTTCTGTGAGCCAGAATTCTTGCTGATAGGTAGGTGATCAAATACTTATTTCATGCAATGAAATGCAAATGAATTATTAAAAAATCATACAATGTGATTTCCTGGAAGTCTTTTTTAGATTCTGTCTCTCCTACGATTAAAAAAATCATATATCATAGGTACACTTTATTTGTAGCTATGTTGTTCATAATGACTAAATACTGTCCGGTCCACAGTGTTAAGTACTTCCTTAAGTCTTGCCAAACAAGATTTCACACGTGATTTCATCCAAAGTCCCCTTTGAGCCGCCGTACTCCATGCACTACGGCAGCTCATTTACGTTAAACCCCATCAGATTAACCCTTTCCAAGCCACGGGGAGCCACTTAATATTAAAACCAGGATATATACCGGACATCAGAGCAAGGATGTCTCAGCCGCGTCGTCTTTTACCGTACTGGGTCATTAAAAACGAAATAAATTATTTTTATCAGAAAATCTGCGATCGTCTAACCTTCCCTAGTCACCGCTCGTCCATCGATAGCTCATGGCTGCTCTGACATGAACCGAAAGTGACGTCAGGTCCTTTCCCTGCTAAAGCTTCCCAGAAGCCACCCATTTACTGTTTAGACGATAACATTAGCATAGCTGGAGTGCTAAGGGCTAAGCTAGCGAAAATGCTCACATCGACCGTTCAGTCATACCTGGACCATATGCTTGGATTATATGCGCACGGATCGCGCACGCGAAACGCACGGGGAGAAGACGCCTCGGCCAAAACCGCCACTCTATGCCAATGGACATCCAGATATTCATGGTGAGCTAACGACCGGGGGATCGAAAAAAAAAAGAAAAAACAACGGTGCCGTCCAAGAAGGAGGGGTGGCGGGCTCATGTTTATAAAAATAATATTATGTCTCAGATCATAATACAATAATAGAAATTTCACGTCTAATCTATCAACAAGCCATTCTATTTCGGCTAGCAAAGTGTTAAGGTATGAAAACGAGTTGCCGGAATTCTCATTTAAACAATCATATTCGTAGGTGAGAAAAGTGCAGGAAGGAAAAAGCCTTCCAAAGCCTGACAAACATTGTCAGTGAAGAATTCGATCTTAATTCCGTACCTGTGTGTAATGTGTACACATGGGCCCATAGCAGTGCATGGGGCACCTGGGGTTGCAGAAGCGAGGGTAGGGGAAGACATAGTCATTCACTTCATCATACCATGGCTTGATGAACTCCAAAATGGAGCTAAAACTGTGAAGAAGAGATCATTGAAGGTTTATGTAAGGGACATGATTATAACATAGGCTAGGCTTGCAACATTGAATATGCCATCTCAGAAATAAATCAGGCATGAAAGGAAAGAACATTTTGACTACTGCTAGGCCTAAGGTCATGTTGCTTTTCATAACTATATCTACTGCATAGTACTGTGTTCTATCCGTCTGTCATTCAATGTTATATGAGATACTTAAATGGTTTTCTATGGAAATAAGCGTAGTCTTTTCTAGGATCTCCTTTTAGTAGACCTTGTACCAGTGAACTGTACTGTCATGAAACTGTACTTTTTCCTATGCAAACCTCTTCTAATAAAGTCTTCAATCAATCAATCAATCAATCAACCTTTTAAAGTGGACTATATCACTCCAGTTCTTAGATCTTTACACAGCGTCCTGTCTGTCTAATAATGTATTTCAAAAGACTAATGTTAGTCTATACAGCATTGAATGGGTTAGGGCCAGAGAAACATTTCTGATCTAGCTTGCACTACATCAACCATCCAGACCTCTCGGGTGTCAGGTCACCTGGGACAGTTCTGTTTACTGTCCCCCAGAATCAGAAAAAATGAAGAATCAACTTTACTTTATAAACTCAGTTTATATGCACCACATATCTGGAACAAACTCAGAGAACTCTTGGCTCTTTAAAACCAAAGCTGCATGTTATTGAGTTTTTTAAACCAGTCTTCTGCACTGTTATTTCTAAGTTTCTTTAGTTTTTCAATCTTTGGTAAAACAGAACAAAACCAACTTTGTGGGGAAGATCTTCTGTCCCCCATGAGGAAAAGACGACTTTCAGAGGGTTAAAATTCGGAAATAATTCAAGTCAGGGCAATGTTTCATATATGGCATTTAAGGGTTAGTAGTTGTACGTTTAGTTTTAGGGTTAGGTGTTTGTCTACGTGTGTGCATGAGTGTGCGCGTGAACGTGCGTGCGCGACTGCGCGCGCGCGCGCGCGCGCGTGTGTGTGTGTGTGTGTGTGTGTGTGTGTGTGTGTGTGTGTGTGTGTGTGTGTGTGTGTGTGTGTGTGTGTGTGTGTGTGTGTGTGTGTGTTTTCTACAGACCCTCCTGTCCTGACAGAGAGGTTCTGTCCAAAGAATTGCAGAAGGAAAGCAGGTCCATGTTCCCAGCGACAGGTAGCAGCCCAAGCTTCAGCTGTCCTCGCCAGTCCATCGTCCCATAACTGTTGGATTATAGTGCCTTCAGTGAGATAGAACTACAAAAACTATACGGACAAACAAACGATCAGGGGTGAATTACACAGGCATCTTATTTACCCCGCTCTAGGCCAATAGGCAGGGATGTGGAGATAGTTTTATAAATCTGTTTATTGCAATGTATTTCTTTCTTGTTTCTTTTTTATGAATACAGGTATTTCAATAACATAAAACTGTCACAGAAAATACATATATAAAATATACAATAAAACCAAAGGATGTGTTTGACAATCTGATTCTTTCCAAAAACTGTGAGCAAGCTCAGTTTGTCTCAGCTGAAGGTCTCCACTATTTGATGAGTTTTGCATCAGTGTGTGTGGCTTTCACCCATTATAGTGCTGACATGGCAGGTTGTACTCTGATATGGGGAGTGAGGGCATAACTTTGACATGGCATAGGGCCATGCACAACTAAATAATTCTAAGCTAACCATGCTTTAAGATCCAAACAATACTTTACATTTCCAAAGATTCACTGTCTTCAGTGCTAAATTCAAATATGACTATAGGCATTCAACTTGTACTTGAACATGTGTTATTTCTATAGTTTCATGGTTGTGTCACAAAGTATAAATTAGCCTCATGTCATAGGTATACATTCTGGGTAAATGTTTTCTTTCTATCTTCAAATGCCTGCTAGCTTTAACTTTAAAACTGCAACATGTGATATCTATAAAAGGATTTTAATGCAGCATATGTATGTTATGTTGTTTTTTTGCCACAGGACAATGATATATTGCCCTACCAGGTCATGTTGTAGTCTATAGTATGATGCTAATCATATGCATTATGTTCACTCTGCTACAAATGATACCATACAGCTCATTATTACAAATCAACTTGATCCACCTACAACTACAATTACAATTTAGGTATTAACTGTAGGCAGACACTCTTATTCAGAGAAAGTGCAGGGTCTGAGTAAGCAGCATGAACCCTGCCATGTCGCAGGGTTAACCACTTTAATCAGTTGACCAGAGTTCCCATGCAGGGCTCTGTACTAGATCCTCTAGTATTTCTCTCTACGACAACTCTCTGAAAATAATTTTGCCCCCAGAATAGGGAAGCCAGGGTTTCAGGTGGTTCAATGGACTAGTAATTTGAGTGCTATGTGAGCAAGTGCTGCTACAAAGTATAAATAGGATAACTAGTAGACAGCAAACCTAGTAGATATCTGTATCTATTGTGTATGAATAACATACATGGAATCTGTGAACAAGTAAACATGATACAACTGTGTACATCTATAGGCACTGTAGTCAATTATATATTTCTCCTAGTTCTCCTATGTTTGCATAAATTCAGACAGAAAACAGCTTACTGTATGTTTTAAACAATGTAACAATTCTCCAGTTTAACTTTGACCACATTACTGTATAAATGAGTCAGTCAGTGCATAATAACTGCAATCATGAATGGGTAATACATTGAGTATAATAACTATAATCATGAATAATGTGTATAGCCTATGCTGTTGCCTACAAGCTGTATATGGTATAACAGCTCTCTCTCTCTCTCTCTCTCTCTCTCTCTCTCTCTCTCTCTCTCTCTCTCTCTCTCTCTCTCTCTCTCCCCTCTCTCTCTCTCTCTCTCTCTGTGTGTGTGTGTGTGTGTGTGTGTGTGTGTGTGTGTGTGTGTGTGTGTGTGTGTGTGTGTGTGTGTGTGTGTGTGTGTGTGTGTGTGTGTGTGTGTGTGTGTGTGTGTGTGTGTGTGGTCATTATACTGTCACAAACTTATGTACAAATACACATTATTATGATCAATGCTGGTTGAGCAAATACTTATATTGACACCACCGCTCACTCCTGATCATCGGGTGAATTTGTTTATGTTTATAGTGGCTGCATCCTGCAACCTATAGTGTAGGCCTAAGTGTGTAAAGCTCTATTTGCTGCTCAGTCACCCCAAACACACTTAGCTTACAATTTACAACACACACTAGCTTACAATTTCACACACTTGCAACTTCCAGGGGCTATACTAAGCCATTGGTTCTCAAAGTGGTGTGCAGGGAAGGATCGAACCCAGTCGTCCAGGAGGTCCCCTGCTAAATGATAGTTAGGAACCAAATGGACCCTTATGGGTCTGTAACTCTTGAGAGTGTACAAATGAGTGTACACTCTCAGAGTTAAATTAACATTGATTTTGCAATATTGGAGATAGAAATGCCATTACCGGTAAATGGGGTCCATAGCCTAATGCATGTCAAACTGGGGGTCCTTCACTGCTAGAGCCGTAAAAACTTCACTTATGGGGGTCCCTGGTATATCTTTTCAAATGGGGCCGGGGGTCTGCAGGCTAATAAGTGTCAATTTGGGGGTCCTTGACATGAAAAGGTTTGAGAACCACACACTGTAAGCTACTTACCATGTACTCCATATTTGCTGCAGGTGGAAAGACATTGGCTCTCACTTGGTTATGGTAATCCAGAATTGCAATCATGTCGCTTTGCGTAATGTACCGTCTCCTCCGCGACCGTGACCTAATGATGGATTGGATAGATGGCGACGTGCAGGACTGGGGGACCTGATGGAGACCAGCAGCACCGACTTCCTCGGGAGACACCGTTGCGTTGAGATTGAGAACCAGTGCACTTGTACCGCACGCAGCGCATAGCAGTACCACAGTAGTACACACAAAACAATAAATCATATTTAAAAGTTTTAAATAGGCTATCAATGAAATATGTAAGGGGGTATTGAGCACCGTGCAGATACCACACGTCGCAACGCGGTCTCAAAGAAAAAGGTCCGATGTCCTTCCTTCAACAACTGCAGATGAAAGTGCTTGTCTTGCAGAGTTTACAGGAGATCTCTGTACTAGGATGCTTTGGTCAACGTGCCCAATTAGAGCGGGTTGGTGCTCGTACAGGAGGCGTTCAAGTTCGCTGGGTTCAGCCCCCGCGGTCTGGCTCTGGCTCAGGCTGTGCGTCATTACGCATCATGCTGAATTAAATTACAGGCTAAAAGCTATCTTAATTTTCAACCTACAGTCATAGCCAGATGCATTTGAAGTTCAATTTCATTAATATCCAGGAAATTCTGCTTGGTAAGATTTCCTCACAAATTAACAACACTCCAGATCAGTCCCCGTGCTCTCTTTTGGTGTCAGGTGCCAGATCCGTCTTGATCACATACTAGACACTAGAGAGTCAATGCATACCGATTTGCTTGAAATTGACATGTCAGCCTCCTGGTGGTGCTATAAAAGGCAAATGTGGAAAAATACTAGCCATAAATTATAACTTCCAGTAGAGGGTGCTAATATGCGGAGGTTACGTCTCTCCTGGAGTTATAACGCAGAGTAAAATAGCTCTCGCTGGTTGAGCCTCCATGTCCCTAATCGCCTCAAAACATGTTTAAATCATGAAGTTGCTCACCTCATCTCGAAACAGCTTTATATCTACCGATGAGCCCACTCGTTGGCATGTGTTAGTCCATATGTTTCTAATAAATTAATGTTTACTAAAACTTCTCTGAGACTCGCGTTTCCTCGTCGGAATGTTTCCGCATACAGAGCGCTTCAGAACTACAGAACGTTGGAATACTTCCGCATACAAAAACGTCATGTCCTAGTATGAGCAAATCGCAACGGCGATCAACGTCACGTGATATGTAGCCTCGCGTAGCCAGGCTTTTACTCATCTCGCGTGATATGTTCGGCCATTTTACCCAAGCAGTTCAAAAACAAGGAAAGCGATGAGACTCAAAGAAGTTTTAGTAAACATTAATTTATTAGAAACATATGGACTAACACATGCCAACGAGTGGGCTCATCGGTAGATATAAAGCTGTTTCGACGATGAGGTGAGCAACTTCATGATTTAAACATGTTTTGAGGCGATTAGGGACATGGAGGCTCAACCAGCGAGAGCTATTTTACTCTGCGTTATAACTCCAGGAGAGACGTAACCTCCGCATATTAGCACCCTCTACTGGAAGTTATAATTTATGGCTAGAAAAATACAGGTTTTTCCTTGGCCTCTACTCTAGGGAGTGCCGATCTACAGTTATAGGTAAGAACACGACCACTATAGCCCCTTTTCGACTGTCTGCAGTTTTATCACCACACCACACCACACCACACTACACTACACCACACCACACCGCACCACATAAAAATATCTACATTTTCCATTACAAAAAAGTACCCCTATCTGTAAGAAACAAATTGACCCTTTTAACTGTGATTATAATACAATATAAATTTGTATTACAACTATCCTAATTATAATGCACTGTAATGGATTATAACTGTGATTATAATACATTATAAAGTATTAATGTATTACTATGATAATTAAAATACACTATAATAGATTATAATAGTGGTTATAACACAATAGAATCTATTATCATGTATTACAACTATATCCTGGTGGTCTAAATGAAAAGTCAGTGAGTGATCAGTCATTATGAAGTGTTTGGCCCTATCTGGCCTATACTCAGACCTACTCTAGACTAGAGTGGATACTTTTTAGTACCCTGTTTAGTACCACTTTCACACCACTCTACCCAGGTCCTTGTAGTGGAAAACCTGGCACAAGTGGGCGGTGTGGTGTGGAGTGGTGTGGAGTTGGGCTAGTGGAAAATGGGCTATATGAGTTGAAAAAATCCAAATGGCATTTCTTCATCGCCCAGTGCAGGGCTGGGGTCTGCACTGGGCCAGGGACCCCCAAACCGATGGGGAGGGGCTACAACATATATCATAGTCTATATTTATGTATAACATTGTGTTTCATGTGTATACCATGTTATTGTGCAGTCAAGGCCTACTATGCTATTAAAATAATATATTCATGCTTTTATTTTAAACATGCATGTACACGTGGCCACTTATAAACATACCTTAAACTGAGAACAAATAATCATGTATACAAGCTATTCAAAGTAGACAGAATCATGTTTATTATTATTATTATTTTTAAAAATGTTATCCCACGATTTTGCAACCCATTTTTACTCAGTGCCAATTGCCTATGTAATCCTGGGCTCTGCTCTCCCTCTGCCGCGCCTGGGAAGACAACGGACTGACCTCATGCTTCCTTCAATGCATGGGTAGTCCAAGTTGTTTCTTTTCACCTGACAGGGGGGATTTCCCCGGGATGGACGTTGCGCGTGGAAGGAACACGTTATTCCAACCAGTTCCTTTCCCCTCCATCAGGCGCCCCGGCTGGCCAGGGGGAGGCATTATTGAGATCAGGATTACTGCATGTTTTTGTGAGAGTATCAACCCTAGGAGACACGGGGAGAACATGAAAACTCCACACAGAAGGGCCCTATCGCCTACCCCACCTAGGGTGTGGGCGATGATGACGCGGAGGGAGAAACACGCCCCCAGCTCCCACAGCATCCCCCGGCGGGAATCAAACACAGGACCTTCTAGCTGTGAGGCGAAGCACTAACCACTGCGCCACCGTGCCTCCCAATCATGTTCATTATATTTAAAGACAAATTGTATTTTTATTTTTATACTTAAAAACAAAAACAAAAAAAAAAAGAATATAAAAACATTTTTTTTCTCACAGTTTGTTCATGATTTGAGAGGCATTTTGTTCAAAATGGAGCACTTCTGCAAATTTTGGAAGTCAATCTTAGCCAAGCCTCCTGATGGCACTATAACAGGCCCATCTGAATAATTCAGGGCAAAGGTCAATGTTCGGAATAGCTATGTTTCTGAATGGTGATGTGTAACCTATCCTTTTATATACGAATGTCGGACCACCATCTTGTCAGAGAGAGCACAAACTATTGAACCTTTATTTCTGTACTGTACCCGTCTGATCCTCTCTCAGCACAGTGCAATACATTTTCATTCATTCTCCTGTCTTATTTCTTTGGGAAGTTTTTTTTGTCCCATATGGGAATAAGAGGTGTTGTTGTTTACAGAATGTATCCATTACAGGGTGCAAAACATAGTCTTGGCCATAACTTTCTACACACACATCAGTGGGAAGTCCATTTTGACAAGGCTTTTAAAACCTGAGAAGCCCCACTCAAACCTCCTTGCCCTTATTTAGATTTAGATCAAGATACCAGAGGCCTTGAACATGACGTCGCGTGTGTGTGTGTGTGTGTGTGTGTGTGTGTGTGTGTGTGTGTGTGTGTGTGTGTGTGTGTGTGTGTGTGTGTGTGTGTGTGTGTGTGTGTGTGTATAAAAAATTGCTGGATGCAGCCAAACTTGGCCATGGTAGAGAAGTGCGGTAAAGGAGAGGACTTGATTGTAACTGTACATACTGTAGCCTGTCCGACATTTACAACAGAAAGGCATTCAATGTCTTATTCCTTAAGGGTGTTGTCATTTGCACTGTACTGCAGAGATTACACTTGTTGTGATGTTGATCCATCCAACAGGGTTTTCGTGCACTTCAGGCCAGATGAGGCTCTGCCAAGTAAAAAAGAAAAAAAGAATTTAAATGGACCATAATTTTCCTTGGCAAGTGAAAGAATAAATTAAATCTGACTGATTCAGTGCTCTGGCCTTTCTGTTCGCCCGACTGTTCAGTCCTCATTCTCCATGTGATGAGATTATCTCTCAGGGGAATATGTTTTTACATGCTGTTGTCCAAAAGAAGACAATGGTTTACAAGTATTCAAAAACTATTATTATCTCATCTGTAAAGTGTGACGCTTGTGTTGCACAAGCAACACATTTCTTTAGTCAGAAACCTACGATAACAGCAGCAGTACAGTGCAATGTTATTGCCATGTTAAATGTATCAAGAGAACCATCCGCACTCACGAACAATTGTTCGTCAAGGCCAATAGGTCAAAATGTGTACGTTGTTGTTCATGTTGTCAAGAATCTTCATTCTATTTCCACTATCAATGTTATTTTTTAAGTAGTAAGTTGTCAAATATGTCAGTAATGTATTTGTATATTTAGGTTATGTGTCATATCTACCATATGCAACTTCAAAGCCTAAAAGCCAAACAGAAATGTAATGTAACGACAAATACACAATTAAATCGTTAATCGCCAATTATTTGAGTGACAATTAATCGTCATGTAAAATGTCATATCGTGACAGACCTACACGGTCCTAGATTAACAATAGACATGCACATTGCACAAGATATTGTAATGAAATGTAAGTGTGCAGAAGAATATCAGCTTCTTAAGGTAAACAACTCATCTGTCCGTCCTTGTCTGCCAATTGCCGCTTGGTCAGTTCTGTAGGTCCACTTTATGTAACATACTGAATGCGTCATTTGTTCATTGTGATTCATTGTGTCTTTCGTGTTTATGCTTAGGTCCATTGAAGACTTAAGCATGGTGGAGATTTAGCTCTGGTCCATAGCGTTAGTGGAGTTCTCCCTAACGCTATGTTCCTCTACCTCCGTATTTCTTGGCAAAACCGGAAAACCCCGCCGTCTGGTCCGAAAATAACAAAAACTGTTTCGCCCCTCATCAAACCAAAGGTATCAGTGGACAGTTGAAAGCTTACTCTACTTAGTGGACGCGGGCTGAGCCCCCCACCACACGATTAAAATACATTTCTAGGGCAAAATGAAAAATATTCTACCGGATGGAGACTCCATTTCTTCTCGTTTTTCACTATTTGTCGTCGCCATCAAGGTGCCAACTCACTACTGCCGCGCAGGTCAGAGGACCGAATTACACAGAGCATTAGTCTCACTGGGTGTTATTCAACTCTGCGACGTTGGAAGCGCTGTTTCGTAAAAACCAGGAAAAGCGTCTCCATCCGGTGGAATATTTTTCATTTTGCCCTAGAAATGTATTTTAATCGTGTGGTGGGGGGCTCAGACTTCGTCCACTAAGTAGAGTAAGCTTTCAACTGTCCACTGATACGTTTGGTTTGATATGGGGCGAAATAGTTTTTGTTATTTTTGGACCAGACGGCGGGGTTTTCCGGTTTTGCCAAGAAATACGGAGGCAGAGGAACATAGCGTTAGGGAGAACTCCACTAACGCTATGGACCAGAGCTAGGTGGAGATTGAACCCTCCAAATGGACCCAACTACAGTACCACAGGTACTGCAATGTTTTAGTCAATGCTAATTGACTGGATGCTGCCATTTAAAAATGTTTAAAAACACGAATACATCTAATTTTAAAGACATTTCTAAATACATTTCCCTCTTCGTTTGGATGGCTGTGAGAATAAACGTACATGGTGGTCAATCATTTGGCCAGGTCTGCTTTTCATTACACAAAACATTGGCTGTGTTCCAGACAGCCAACACAGTGAAATACTGTGGTATTGTCCATACAAATGAGGGTTCCCACATACAGTGACTGCAGCCTTGTAAAACAAAAAGAAAATTGAATAATCTCTCTCTTTGATATGTCTCTGGTTGACATTAGCACATTTCACTCAGGTTTTTTCATCTCACTCATGTCACTTTGTCTGCTGACCTCACTCAGCAACAAAATAAAAATAAAATAAACAAAAATTAAAATAAAACTAGAAGCAGTGCTCTTCCGAGCACAGGTCTCCACCAGGCCGTGCGTCCTGGTGGTGCTACTGTATAATAGGCCAATGTAAAAAGGGTGGCATATGTTCTTCACCTTAGATCTTTCATGGCAATCGGACGCTGCATGCATGATTTCAAGCATTGTGTTCCAAAAATGTGTTTTGCTAAAGTCTACCTGCTGGTGGCGCTATAACAGGACAATGTTAAAAAGGTAGCATTTGTTCCTTGACCTAGTGGGAATATGTGTGGCAAATGTCACGGTAATCGCAAGCTGCGTTGATGATTTGAGGCATTTTGTTCAAAAACGGAGCAATCCTGCAAACTTTGGAAGCTAATATTAGCCAATCAGGATGGAATGTGAAATATCAGACGGATCGGACTTGATCACATGACTATAGAGATACTGTGTACCGATTTGCATGATTTTTGGATAAAATCTCAAGGAGTAATATCCAAAAATGTGTTTTACATAAGTCGGCCCAAAGGTGGCGCTATAAAAGGCTGATGTGAAAAATGCAGGGCAAAGGTTTATCCTTAGCCTCTAGGGAGTGCGCTTCCAAAGTTTGAAACTGATCGGTGGAGTTATAGGTAAAACCACAAATCGGGCTGTTATAGCGCCACCATGAGGCTGATTAAAAAAAAATTAAGTGGCATTTCTTCCTCGGCCTAGTGGGAACGTGTGTGCGCGATTTCATGATAATTGCACTTTGCGTTTGTGATTTGAGGCATTTTGTTCAAAACGGCTCAATCCCACAAACTTTGGAAGCCAATCTTAGCCAATCAGGATGGAATATGCAAAATCGGACAGATCCGTGTCGATCACATGACTGTCGAGATATTGCCTACCGATTTGTAGGATTTTTGGACAAAATCTGTAAGAGTAGTGCACAGAAATGTGTTTAGCAAACATCGGCCACTAGTTGGCGCTAGAAAAGGCCCATTTGAAAAATTTAGGGCAGAGGTTCTAGATTGGCATCCAGGGAATGTGTGTGCTCACTTTGGCAGCGACCGGGCCAACGGCGACTGAGATTTGGCGCTCACAAACTGCGAGGACGCACGGACGCACGCACGCACGCACGGACGGACGGACGCACGGACGGACGGACACACGGACGGAGGGGAAAACATACTCTCCCTCAGCCTTCGGCTGGTGGAGACAACAATTCACAGGAGGCAAGCAGTGATCACCCCATGATGTGCACTGTCTGCAATGTAGTTTCAAATGCACCATGCACATTGCAGATGCTTATTTGAGAGTAAAACACTAAAAAAGAAGAGAAGACATGCATGACATGCATGGTCTGGGCAGATTGCCCCAGGAAATGTGTCAATGTGAACCGGTGAATCGGTAATATTATACTATACACTAAATTTGTACTTTGTCATACGTCACGTGACTGTGACTGTGATAGTTAAACCTACCCAACAACTACATATCAGGTGTGCTCAATCAAAATGTGAATGCTGAGGCATCACCTGTGGGTTTATGTAAATAGAGTTGAATTATTATGGAAGTAATTGAGAAATGTGATGTGTTTATGCATTGTATTGTCATGGATTTGACATGGAAAGTTATATACTGGTTCTTATGTGAATTGTGGAATCAATTTAAAGTTATACCTTTTTTTATAAAACAAATCTTAAAATTGTCCTAACTCTTAAATCGCTAAAGTTTTAGAACACCCACTCCGTTATTTTCAGCTTCTGAAGCCTTCTCTTTATATGTTTCTATGATCCTGACCGGGGTCCGGTTTTCGCGGAAAAATTACGTCATCATACACTACCGGCCAATCACAGCGAGGGTTATACACTGCCGGCCAATCACAGCGCATCTTGAAGTGGGGTCGCTAGCTATCACAATAGGGCGGCCATATTTGTAGGCGCCCGTGTGCATGTCTCTATTCTATACTCGGTTGAAACACTCCGTTTCTCCGGAATGCCTGAACGCACAGGAACCAGGGACCCCTCTAAAGATAGATCTCGGCGAGGTGGAGGCAGACGCGGGGGTGACGCGGGGGTGTGAGGCCCGGTCCGCGGCGAAAAACGGCCGAAAGACGCGGACGCTACTGACCACTAGTTGAGCAACTTACACAGTATAGCTTTAAGATGGTACGGTCCGGTGGGAGGGGCTTAGGCTATTTAACACGTTGCAGTCCGAAATAGAATGGTGGTTGGTGGATTAGCCATGAAATTTCTATTATTGTATTGTGATCTGAGACATAATATTATGTTTATAAACACGAGCCCGCCGCCCCTCCATCTTGGACAGCGGCGTTGTTTTTCTTTTTTTTTTTCCCCCCAGGGCAGTAACTCACCATGTTTTTCTCGATCTCCGCTGGGATAGAATGGGCGTTTTGGCCGATCAACGATGTCTCCGTGCGTTTCGCGTGCGCGATCCATTCACGTAAATGTCCCCGCAAATAATCCATGTGTGATTGAAGAACAACACTGAGAAGTTTCGCCTGCATAGCTGCAACTATGGCTGCAGTAGAAGCTAGAGTCTGCAAACAGCAAACAAATGGCTGGGAGAGCTGCTTGGACAAGGATAGGACCATGACGTCACCTCTGCTTCATGTACGGCCTGGGTGAGCTATGAATGCTCGAGTGAGGGCCAGGGAAGGCTAGACGATCGCCGATTTTCGGATCAAAATCTTTTATAACGGTTTTAAAGACAAAGTCCGATTAAGTACGACGTGGCTGAGGGGACCTGGGGGGAAGTGCGATATGGTACGGTTTTAACATTAAGGGGCTCCCCTTGGCTTGGAAGGTGTTAAGAAGGGTGCCTGCCACTTGCTCAGACAGGTAGTCAATGTAGGGCTGTGAGCTAACCAGACCCAATGCTAATCTGGCCAGTCTGTTTGTATATAGGTTTGTCTCTGCTGTATTTTGGTGAACAACATTGGTCTGACCCCAGTAAACACTAGCCGTCATTTAGCCCAATGGTTATGTTTAGCCCTCATTTGAACCGTCTATCGTCAGTCTGTCTATAGACCGATTGTAGCTGATTACATTTAATCCATTATTCCATACTTGTTGATTAAAAAAACAGCTTTAATATCCACACCTGGTTTTCAAATATTGGACTAAAGTAATTTTAAGAGCCAATTTCACTATATAGTCTAGTTGAGTTGTAGCCGTCATCTGAACGCTTCCATTTAACGATATATCACCGTTTTGGACAAACGTGTGTTAGACCATCTTTTTTTTTTAAATACATTTTTATCAAGTTGTTCATTATCAGATGCTAACAGTATCTCATCCCGGTTCTACCTTAATAGTTGTAGTTTAATTGCATCCACCGAGCAGTTTTCTGGCCATTGCACATCTTAAAAGACGTGCTGGGCAATACCTTTGAAAAATTCTAAAAGTGTAATAAATAATGGCATAATGCCGTGGTGCTGCTATGACAGCATACTATTACTTCTCTGAGTTACATAATTCATTTTGACACCAACAGACACAAACACACAAGACATGTCTCCCCACCCCACCATACGATATTGATTAAATAAAATCGTTTTATAGCTATGCATCAATATAAATTAAGTTAGTTTGTGTTGTCAAACAAAATGCACCGACCTCAAACGAACAGCGGGAGGCGATATGTCAACTACTAATAGCTGCTTGAATACATATAAGTAACAAGCTGTGCCGTGGTCTAGCGGTAGCGCACAGGTTTCATTAACAGAAGGTCAGGAGTTCGAACCCCGTCGACTCCCAGTGTCAAATAATAACAGCGTAAGGCGCTCTACAGACGGACAGCGGTTGCCGCCGGGGCTCCCGCTTGGATCTGCGAGGACCGCGCCGCGGTGATACACAAACACACTCGCTCTTTGAGTAAACGCTGCGCGGTATTTCACAAAGATGAACACAATCCATCTCTCACCGCCCGCGTACGCATGCACAAACGAGCACGCTCGCGGGGATATTCACGGGACTGCGCCCGCTTGCCTCGCCGCCTCTAAACTTCGCTGCGCGGACGAAATAGCCGCCCGCCTCTCATTGAAAATGAATTACTAGCAGGCGGTGACCGCGTACCGTCTGGAATCCCCTTAAGAAATCATTACAAATACGATCAGCTGCGGTGGTTCGGGTAGCATACGGCGCTCAGAACCAAGGAATAGTGATTTTAAACCCTGCTTGCTGCCATCATTTTCACTACATTTTCACTACTTTCGGCGGCCGCTAGCGGCCGCTAACGGCGTTTAAATGACGGTGATACAATGTCTAGTCTATACTAGCCGGTGAAAAAACTTTAAAATTTAAACTCGTCACAGACCGGATCTAGCTAGACGTCCGGTTACGGCGAAGACGTCATTTGAACGCGATTTAACCCCCAAATTGCTTAGTGGGACAGGTTAATAAAACACTTGGGTTTTTTGCAAAGAAGGACTCTGTCTCGCTCCTTTTGAAAAAAAATTCTATTTGAGTATTTTGAAGTATTTTGAAGTGATATAGAAACTGATTCAAGTGCCTTTTTCGACCTACACTACTCTCACTCTAGACCAGAGTGTGACTGTGTGTGTGTGTGTGTGTGTGTGTGTGTGTGTGTGTGTGTGTGTGTGTGTGTGTGTGTGTGTGTGTGTGTGTGTGTGTGTGTGTTTCCATCTAATCTTGCAAAATAGTATGCTGATCAGCATCATATTTCTTGTGCACAAAGAACACAATTCCCAAATATTTGTCATGTCACAGAATGACAACTGTGTCATTTTTGTGGATTAAGCAATGCAGAGCTACTTGTTCCTCCATCTGACCAGAGCCTTCTGCATCTGACGTTTGGCCAGAGATCTACTACTAGCCAATTGCAACGCTCCTGTCCCTCCACCACAAGCCAGGCCTCCTGACTGAAAGCCCACTTCTCTTGCAATGTAGTTAATAATCTATGCAAATAAAAATACAAAATAAGCGAATCCCTTACTCACACAACCATGTTCTTGTGAAATAGTTTTATCCTAATTGGTGGAGTTGATTAAGAACGCTATGTCCGCAACTAGATTTTGAGCTATTGCAAGTTAAAGTCACAGAAACCTCAAAGACAGAACATCTGAAACAGCCTTTCACTCCAATAGTGTGTCGATGTGAAACAGTTCCATGTCGAGCCGTGCGGTAGGCTACGTGAATGCAGGCTGTGCACAGTCACAAACATTGAGCTTTGCGCCGACATTGATCCAAAGCAGTTACTGGAGTCCTTGAGGTTACAAAGAAGGTTTTACTGGAAGCAATTAAATTGTATGCCGGTGGAGGATGACAATTAAACTGTTCCACACAAATGTAATTGTAGTCAGAAAACAGTGTTTCTAAACAAGGCCCTGAGAAAAGGTGTCACACCTACACTCTCAATGAGACAATATCCATGTACTGTATACTAACATGAAAGGTTTAATGAGGACATTTTGGGATGTGAGGCAGACTGTGCTCTTTGGCTATCAGGCTCATATGTAGATTTTAAAAGATTCTAGACAATGATTGATTGAATACTTTATTAGACAGAAATGTATTCAATTAATCAACATAACATAAAAATAACACCAAACTACAATATATATATGTAAAACGTACAAAGTAGAAAAAGGGGGCAGCAGTGAATGCCATCTCCTTTCTATGGGAAAAGCATTTGGTCTTGCTGATAAAACAAGGCTTTATTGGGGCAGTCAATCAGGCGGTGTTTATCTTGCAGAGGCTTAGGTGTGAGGAAGCATGGAGGAAGGGTGTGTAGTGGTCTGTTTAATGAGGTTGTTTCTGGAAGTAAGCCAGAGTGGCAGAGACCTATTCTGGTGCCACACATGGGGAGAGTTTAGAGTTTGACTTATCCAACAGAAACAATGCGGTTTAGTCCACATAGCATGTTTATACCAGTAAGACTCCCTAAATCGGGAGATAAGCGACCGTCAGGTCGCATACACAAACTTTAGAAGGCAATGGTAGCCAATCAGGAGGGAATATGGGAAAGTGTAGACATACTGTGTGCCGCTTTGCGTGATTGTAGGGCAACATTTGTAGGAGTAGTGTCCAAAACTGTGTTTTGCAAGAATCGGCCTGATGGTGGCGCTAGAAGAGGGCCATGTGAGAAATGAGTTGTGGAGGTTGTGGTTTGGCAGCCAAGGAGTGTGTGTGTGCAAATTTTGGCATGGATAGGGGCAACGGTGGTGGAGATATGAGTAGGGCAAAAGTTTGACGTGATGTGTGACGGACAGACTGACGGACAGACAGACACACACACAGACAGACAGCCGTTGGATGTTTGTTTAAACTAAGTTTTGGGGTTTAATAGGTTTCAAGCATAGTACAATGTGAAGTGTACCTTTCCCCATGCTTCGTAAGCGTGTGTGTTGTTGTTGTTGTTGTTGTTGTTGTTTTTACGTATACACTACTGATATTGAAATTGTTACATGGTTGTTATAGAGGGTATGCATGTGACATCATCATCATACCCGGAAGTTATTACATTAAATAGCCAAATAACAAAAAATAAATAAACTAAACAAAACGGTTGTCCAAGTATGTTATGTTATCACTGTAGATGTATCTGTCATTAGGCTTTTTGATCTAAGAGATCATGTTATCCAGCTTGGTATTGATGGACCCTCTTCACTTGCACAACAGGGAACGAAGACTGGTGTTTAGTCCATGGGTTTTCCTGGCCATGCATTCAGAAAATATTTCTTGTTTATTTATTTATTTTATTTGAAAAAAGAAAAAAAGAAAGAAAGGACGTGAATAATAATATTTTGACAGAGGACTTGGGCTGTCCTGCTTGGTTCAGGTAATAAATACTTTAGTAAATAGTTAGGGTTGATGCATTTAAATGTGGCTGTATCCAACAAAAATGTTGTGCTTCTTGCCAAATGATATCCCTGCTCTTTACTGGTAATAAAATGCTTTGAAAACTGTCACTATTGTGTCAGGTGGGTCTATGATGGACCCAATAATAATAATAATAATAAAACTTTATTTGTATAGCACCTTTCATGACATGAAATGCAGCTCAAAGTGCTTTACAGAGCATAAAATGAAGCACACGTGCTTAACAGAGAAAAAGTAAAATAGAAATAAAAAATACATAAAAAAGAGATAAGTAAAATGATTACAATAAAGCAAGAAAAAATAAAAGCATAGAACATTGAAGAACAATTTCAGAGCCGTGCGGACGTCAATAGCAGCATAGGGATTAAAAAATTTAGCTAAAAGCAAGAGTAAAGAAATAGGTCTTGAGCTGTGCTTTAAAGCTATCCACCGAGGCTGCCTGTCTTAGGTGTAGTGGTAGTTTATTCCAAGCTGTCGGTCCATAGAAGCAGAAAGCTGCTTCACCATATTTTTTATATGTCATTGTTGGCACCTCAAGTAGGTCTGCACTAGAGGACCTGAGTGGGCGGGTTGGAACATATCTATGCAGGCAGTTATAGAGGTACGAAGGTGCCAGACCATTTAGAGCTTTATAAACAAGTAAAATAATTTTAAAATCAATCCTAAAAACAACCGGGAGCCAGTGTAGCGACGCTAAAACTGGAGTAATATGTTCTCTTATCTTAGTTTTTGTTAAAACTCTGGCTGCTGCATTTTGAACAAGTTGTAATCTGTCAGTTGTTTTCTTTGGCAGACCAGAGAGAAGTGCGTTGCAGTAATCAAGCCGAGAGAAAACAAAAGCGTGGATCAGCGTTTTTGCATCGTTCAGCGACAGATAGGCTCTAATTCGCGCAATATTTCTAAGGTGAAAGAAGGCAATCTTCGTGACATGATTAATGTGTGTATTAAAATTTAATTCAGCATCAATGATCACCCCCAGGTTCTTAACAGAGGTGTTATTTTCTTTAGCCAGGTTACCAAGTCTATTTATTATTGATTCTCTCTGGGCAGTAGAACCTATTATGAGAACTTCTGTCTTGTCCTCATTTAGCTTGAGAAAGTTCTCACTCATCCAGCATTTTATGCTGGACACGCACGTCAGCAATGGGTCTAGAGCACAGGGGTCGTCCGTAGCCACCGAAAGGTACAACTGGGTGTCATCAGCATAGAAATGGAAATTCACACCGTGAGCGGAAATAAGTTCTCCCAGCGGCAGTATATAGAGGGAGAATAATAAAGGACCAAGAATCGAGCCCTGTGGAATACCAGAGCAGATGTTGTGTTTGTTTGACTCGAAGTCAGCTAGATTAACAGAGTAGCTTCTGCCTGTCAGATAAGAGCAAAACCAGGACAGAGCTGTACCTGACAGTCCTACCCAGTGTTCGAGACGTTGTATTAGAATTGTATGGTCAATTGTGTCAAAAGCCGCCGATTGGTCCAGCAGTAGGAGAACGGACACATCTTTGTTATCAGCAGCCACCCTAAGATCATTAATAACTTTTAAAAGTGCAGTTTCTGTGCTGTGTCCTTTCCTGAAGCCGGATTGGAATTTGTTGTGCACCTTATTGTTCTGCAGAAACACATCCAATTGATGAAAGATAATTTTTTCTAGGACCTTGCCCAGAAAAGGCAAATTAGAGATGGGTCGATAATTATCCAGCACGGACGGGTCAAGGTTGGGTTTTTTGAGTAAGGGTTTAACTACAGCCGTTTTCAGTGAGTCTGGAAAGACACCTGATTGTATAGAGCTGTTTACTATTTTTAGGATATCTTCAATAACACAGTCTACAACCTCTTTAAGAAACGGCGTGGGTATTGCATCCAGCGAGCAAGAAGACGATGTCATTTGCGATATGGTTTTACGAAGTTCCTCTTCATCAATTGCACAAAATGATACTAGGCTCCCCCTAGATTTATCGATGCTTTTACACATGGCACCATTAACCGCATTTGCATTTGTGACAGTATTATTCGTAATACCAGCTCGAATGTTAACAATTTTGTTGTCAAAGAAGGATGCAAACTCATTACACTTTGCTTTAGAGGCAGGGAGTGACTGCTTGTAGGACTGGGGGGGGTTTAAAAGGCGTTCAATGGTAGAGAATAAGACCCTAGCATTGTTCTTATTCTCATTAATAATTCCGGAAAAATAGGCCTGCCTAGCCAGACGCATGGTTTTATTATAGGTGGCTGTTGACGCCTTAAATATCTGTAGGTGGATAGTTAATTTATTTTTTCTCCAAGCTCGCTCTGCTCTGCGGCATTGTTTTTTGAGTGAACGTATATGATCGTTTATCCAGGGTGTTACTTTGGAATTATATTTCTTTTTAGTTTTCATAGGAGCCACTATATCCAGAGCTGACTCCAATTTAAGATTAAAACGTTGAACCATATCATTTACTGAGGGAATATCAGGAAGGCGGGGTGCACACGCAAGAAGGCTGGCAAACTCTTCTGCTGCCGAGGAACCAAAAAATCTCTTTTTTATAGTATATTCTCTATTGTTTTTTTCTAGATCAGAGACAGTCATATTAAAACACAGTAAATAGTGGTCTGATAAATCAGGCTTAGCGATAATCCTGTCCATAGAAATATTTAGCCCTTTAGAGATCACAAGATCAAGGGTGTGGCCTTGATTGTGGGTTGGCCCGGTAACATGCTGATCAAAATCAAGGGAATGCAGTAACTGTAAGAAACTCATAGCTGTAAGATCAGTAACAGTGTCCACATGCAAGTTAGTATCACCAGCAATAAGGGTTCTCTCATAGTCCGTGGAACAGATAGATAGAAGTTCAGATATTTCTGTAAGAAATAAGGCTTTGCTACATTTTGGTGGGCGATATATCGTAATCATTAGAACAGAGGATTGACTCTCAAATAAGTTAGCTTGATATTCAAAGGATGAAAAACTTCCAAAGGACAGGCACTTGAATTTAAAAATGTCAGAGAAAATGTATGCCAAGCCTCCGCCTCTTTTTCCTTCGCGCACTGATTGAATAAAGTGATAGTTTGGTGGGCAGGCGACGCCAAGTGCAAAAGCTCCATCGTTGCCCAGCCATGTCTCTGTTAAAAAGATTATATCTAATTTCTCTTCACAGATTATATCATTTACAGAGGAGGACTTGTTTAAAAGTGACCTGATGTTAAAAAGTGCCAGGTTTATTTTATGACATTTTACTGTACTATAGCCCCTACAGGGAATGTAAGTTAAGTTAGCTAAATTAGCAGAGCCACTGCTTATCCTGGACTCTCTATTTGAAATTACAGTAGAAATGTTGTGAGCCTGCTTAATAAAAGCGCTTGAAGGAGCATCGGGTCCAGATACGTTAGTTGCTGGGTATAATGGACCCAGCTGACATCAACGGCTAAACGTATTGTCCAGCTGGGAGGCCTGGGTCTTCTGTCGTTGTGGTCGTGGAGGGATGGGTGGGGGCGAAAGCACCCAGGCCACAGATTTCTGGGGCACGGCCGGGGCAATTTCAGGCGTTTTCAGGGATGGTGGTTGTGGTGCCGGGCGTTTGTCCTGTGGTGGTTGTGCCGCCGGGCCATTGACCGTGTGTCTGGCCGGGGTCATTTTTAACGCAGTGTTAATGAGTTCATTCATTCCATTCGTGAATTCTAGGAGAGGCATTGGAGATAGGGAGAAAGAGGAGGATTGGGGTGATGGGGCGGTTGTACCCGCCCCCTCCTCTTCCTCTGTCAACTCTCCGTTGTCAGTTGCCAGTTCACTTTGCTCACTGTTCGGGCCAGCCACGGCTGAAGCAGGGAATCCACAAAACTCTTCTTCATTACTGTCCTCTTCGAACATTTCCCTGAGTGACTCCAACTCTGCATTCATTCGTCTACTCCACTCTTCAGCGGAGATGTTGTCCATATTCAGTTCCTCGTCAGGGAGGGCAGGGACAACGGTAGCTCCTCCGTTCACCAAGGCCGTTCCCCCCTCGGCCGAGGGGGGCAGTTCAGTAACCATACTGTCATGCTCGTCAGGGAGGGCAGGGACAACTGTAGCTCCTCCGTTCACCAAGGCCGTTCCCCCCTCGGCCGAGGGGGGCAGTTCAGTAACCATAACACTATCTCTTGTTATGGATTCTTCGTGGGTTGCAGATAAGAGTTGTTCATCACAATCTGTTGTTTTGGATTGCTGTGTTCTGGCCAAGGCCAGAGCATGGAGAACATTCTGCAAAAATATCTTTGCTCCTAGCTTATTTAGTTGCCGTTCATCAGCAAATAGGTGTCTTCTGTCGAAGAAAAAACTGAAGTTGTCAATAAAATGCACATTTTTGTCGGTGCATGCAGCTAAAAGCCATTTGCTCAGAGAGAACAGTCTGCTGAAATTCTCGTCTGTGCCTCTCATAGGCGGTAGGGGACCGCTGATCCAAAGCTCTATGTCACTGTTCAGGAAGCTCAATGTGTTGAATAGAGCCCTGAAATTCTCCTTTAAGATTTCTGACTGTTTTTCTTCTGTGTCATATGTGCCAGTATGTAGAATCAGGGTTTTCACCGTTTGGTGTTTGTTGACAAGATCCAGAATTCTGTCTTTCATGTCAGAGACTGTGTCTTTGGGAAAACACATAACTTTTGCCTTCTTCTTTCTTATGCTTTTGACACCTTTTAAAGCAGCATCGCCCACAATCAAAATGTCAGGATCAATCACTGAGGTGGTTCTTACCCTGCTGGGTGGGACGTTCTCTCTGTCAACAGGGGGACTTCGGGGGGCTTCTAGTAGCTGTTCTGTTAGCCAGCTTGGGGAGATGCTACCCCTGTCATCGTCGGCCAGTGGCGTGAATCTGTTTGCCAGCTGCACACTCGGTGTGTGTGGAGATTGGACTGCGTTTGACTTTTTAGCAGTGTTTTTCCCCTTGGCAGTTGCCCATTTATGAAGGGGGGTCGAAGCAGCGCTGTGCCGGGGTAATTCCGGCCATTCGTCGGTGATAAGAGGGCTTTGGGAGGGTGTCCTGCCCGTCGTCCGTTCTTTCATCTTTGGCTTTGCACCAAGGGAATTCCAGGCGAGTGGTTTATCCAGTCTTTGGGTTTGTTTTAATTGGAATAATTCCGTTTCCAGTACTGCAATCCTCTGAAGCAGTTTCTGATAAACCCTTGTAGAAATGGTTGGTCCGGCCATCTTGCTAGTTAGCTAGATGCTACGTATCCAGTCACCAAGTGGCAAAAAATAGTATATTGCAGTACAGCAAAACAATCCCGGAGTTTTATAAGTATCCAAGAGTGGTGGTCCTCAGTTTGCTCGTGGTCAGGATGGTGGTCCCTGTGTCAAAAACAGGTGAAAACCCTTGCTTTAGTCCATTGCCTGTTTTGTCATTTTCATACTGGCACAGGGCAAGTTGTCAGGGAAGGTAAGCAACAGTGCAATTATCCGACCACATTTCTGTTGAATGCCATTAGTCGTAATGGTCATAAAAGTGATGCACAAAAGATGCAGACAGTTTTTATTGCCAATTAATCTGTCCCATTCAAATTAGTAAACCTGAAAAACACTGTCTTGTTTTAACATTTTCTCTTGTGTTTGGTGCTTATACTCAGATCCATGAAGATAGGGCCATAGTTTCTCCAGCTGCAGATTTGACTCTGCAGTGGTCAAATTAAAAGTAGTTTTTCTTTCGTTGTAATATGCTGCAGCTGTATAACAACAGCTTGTTTTAACGCCTCATAATGACTCAAGCACTCATCTTGAGTTTGTTAGTGTACAAAAGTGTTTTGGTTTTCATTATTGTGTTAAGTCATAAAACAACTGTCCACTATTACCCTCTCTGTGTCTCGTTAGATTATGTTCATGCATTGCACAAAGGAAACAATACCTTGGCTTGGTACCACACACACAGCAAATATTCTCTCTCTCTCTCTCTCTCTCTCTCTCTCTCTCTCTCTCTCTCTCTGTGTGTGTGTGTGTGTGTGTGTGTGTGTGTGTGTGTGTGTGTGTGTGTGTGTGTGTGTGTGTCGTGTGTGTGTGTGTGTGTGTGTGTGTGTGTGTGTGTGTGTGTGTGTGTGTGTGTGTAACCTCTGATTCAGAGCTGTTGACAGAGACTAAGGCTACATTTTATGTCAACACTTTTTTCAGTTGAAAATAAGCCAATGTTTTCATGCAACCCTTACATGACGCAGTATAAATTAGTTTTTTTAAAGAGGGTGTGTGTGGGGCAGTGGGTAGAAAATGTGTTCAAGCAGCATAAATTACAACACATCATAGAGTACCGAAGTCCTGACGTCTATATTACTTACTACTAGTGGTAACAATACTTCGAAGAGCATCTTAAAAAATCAAACCTCGGTTCGAAGTGGAGCGGTGAATTTGAGCAGCTGTACCCTATGTGAGTGAGTGAGTGAGTGAGTAAACTGTGCCTGTGAGTGAGTGGTGAGTGTGCCTGGCCTGCACAAAACAGCGCCCCTCCTTTAACTAGTGTGTTGTGTGTGGCCACTCAAGGTATTGCCAGGCTACGGACATGGCCAGCCAGCCACCCACCCAGCCAGCCACCCAGCCACCCACATACCCACGGACATACCTGTCTATTGGGAGCGCTTTCACCGCTCCAAAAAGGGCAACGAAGAGGGTGATAGTTAAATGCCAAGGTTTGAGAGGCAGGATCTATTACGTTTAGGCAGTGATGGATTTTCTGAAGCATGTGCGTGTCCTGAGAAAGAGAGTTGTAGAAAGTAAGATCTGAAGTAAACTAGGCAGGATTATTTCTGTAAATACAAACGGGCAGCTGTCCACAAGAGAATTGACTTACACTAATGCATTAAAACTACTTTGGCATTTAATGCATTCCAAGTATGTACAACATACAAACCACAGTGTGTTTTAGCTGACCATGTCAAATTATGGACAAATTCTTTTTTCCTTTTTTCTTTTCCTTGTTTGGCTCAATGTGAAAAGCCCATAAAACTGAACTATCACAAAACTATGTGTGGAAGAGAAAAAAAACACATGATAAGAATCCACAGCACTATTTGTATTCTGTTTCTTTTCCCTAAAGAGGAAAACTAAACAAAGGTCTTTTAACTTTTGAAACAGGCTTGGATTTCTCTTCTCTTAATTTACCATATTAATACTCTGGCCTCAAGTTATGCTTCTCGCAATGCCCTGCTTAACCGAAAGCAGCGATCCTCCTTTGAGCTAAGTTGAACAATGTGTCCGTCTCTCTGCGCTGTTGTGATGACAATAACATTTGGGCAATGGGTCTTAATGGAGATAGCTATACACCTCTTACCTTTATATAGCTTATAATGACTTTTTGTGTATTTTATTCATAATTAATTTAAATTACTTGGCCAATAATAATAAACAAAACACTAGCCTAACAGTGTTGCGTTTATGAATGGATGGATGGATGGATGGATGGATGGATGGATGGTGGAAAGACAGCCAGATGCTTTGGCTTGCTTTGCTACAGAACTGATTCTGAAATAACTGAAACATTCTAATCCATACATTTGAAATGTACAGTTTAGACATTTAGCAAACACAAATGTTGGAATAAGTGCCATGAACAAGTAAACAATGGGCTAAGTAACTAGCAGGTAGACATCAAACCCAGTGGTGTAAAGTAACTAAGTATATTTACTCAAGTACTTCACTTATGAACAATTTTGAGGTACTTTAACTTTACTAAAGTATTTCCAATTTCAATACTGTTATTTAAGTTCTACTCTACTCCATTACATCTCAGAGGCAAATGTACTTTTACTCCACTACAATTGTTTGAAAACTTTAGTTACTAGTTGTGGGCTCGCCTATAAGGCGAGCACACTTTAGATATTGTCATTATTTATCTATCAGTCAGTCAGACAGTAGACGGGAACTTCGGTTCCTTTCTACTCCTACATACTTAGTGAGAAAATGAAAATAAAAACATCAATGTGTTCAGTTTACAGTGGCGAAGTGCGCTATTATTTTTTATAGCAATCGGCCAAATGGTGGCGCTGTAGGAAGCCTTCGAAAGTGCGAACTTTGAACAGGTATAGCTCATGCTGTGTTTGAGTTACAGTCATGAAACCTGTATACACTTATGCGTCTCCTCATGCCGAACAACTTTTACCCTCTAACTTTTGACCTCTGACCTTTAGGTCTCCCACAATTCGGAATTATATGAAAAACAGTAAAAATCTATCTCCTCCTGGGTTTTTTTCGATACGCGCACAAAACTTTTTTCACATGAACTTTGGACCAATACGGTCAAACTAATCTCGGCGGATTTCTTTTAAAGTGAAATATAATTTTTTAATAGTTCAATCAATATTGCGGTTTTATGCAAATTATTCTTCGGCCTCTAAATCATACATGCAAAGTTACACGTTCATGGCATTTGGCAAAGATGTGGAGGGTTAGTCAAAGTATCACTGAAACCAATTTTATTCCAATCGGCCAAAGGGGGGCGCTATACGAAGCGTCTGAAAATTCAAACTTCAAACGGGCATAAGTCATGACTCGTTTCGTTTGAAGACATGCAACTTGTTACACGCGTGCTTTGACTCAAGCGGAAGACATCTGTGTCGTTGTTAAGTAAGCTCCGCCCTTCAATTTTCCGCCATTTTGAGCAGTTTGTAAAACGCGTAAACCCGCTTTTATTCTGGAATTTTCGCGTCACGTGCACAAAACTTTTTTTACGTGAACTTTGGACCGATATCTAAAGATCTGTCAGATCGGATTTCTTTAACATTGAAACATGCTTTTTTAAATAATTCAAACAATATTGCATTTTTATGCAAATTATTCTTCTGCCTCTAAAACATACATGCAAAGTCACATTTTCATGACAAAATAGTGTAGAGGGTTAGTTCAAATATCACTGAAACCAATCTTACCCCAAATGGCCAAAGGGGGGCGCTATATAATTTTGAGCAGTTTGTAAAACGCTTAAACCCGTTTTTATTCTAGGATTTTTTTTGCAATTTGCATGAAACATTCTACACGCAATCTAAGGACCTTTGTCTAACATGCCTATGAAGTGCACACAAAAAAATTATAAAATAATAATAATAAATATAGCTGCAAGCAGCGATAAAGTGGCCAAAGCCAAAAACACCTCAAATCATGAACACAGCCTGGGATGTGCGTGAAATCTTGCAAGCACATTCCCAATAGGTCAAGGAACAGATACCAACCTTCTCACATTGGCCTGTTATAGCGCCACCAGCGGGTCAACTTTTGCACAACACATTTTTGGAACAAAATGGACCAATCTTTGACGTCAGTAACGTCAAAGAGAGCACTCTCTGCGATCTTGACATTTTGTGCTTTTATAGCCATTGTTTTCTGGCTTGAAGCGAGCCCACAATTGTTTCGAAGGAACAATATTTTTCTAGTTACTTTGTAGATTTTGATCATTATTACCAAACATACATTAACCACTTCAGCCCTACATTTCGACCATTGTAAATAGCCGATCTACAAGCTCACAATCCGTTGAGATGCAAAGCATTGTAAGCTTGTACATTGCAGTATTGATACTTTTACAACATCTGAGTACTTTTTCCACCACTGAACAAACCTAGCATCGAGCTAAATGGCATACTATCTGAATGCATAGTTTCTTTGAACAAGCAAACAACGTACACCTATCTGCCTACAGCCGTATGTATATAGCATCTGTGGACAAGTTAAAGAAAACACATAATCAATGGCTTATTTTGTTTATTTAAACCTGTGGGGATATACTCCATCCTCAATATCATCAAGACACCTCTAATTGTAGTTGAAGTCAATGTATTAAAAATGAAAGTAATAAGTCAACATCAATACAGCATGGAATTGTAGACATTTTATCCAAAGACAACAAAACTAAGTCTTAGGTCTGAGAGGCTAAATCTCATCAAATGGTGGTCAGTACTGGCTCATAGATGCCGAATAAATTTTGAACCTTGATATGAAAAAGGTTGAAATCCACTGGTGTAACGGGTAGTGGGCCAAAGCAAAACTCATCAGCTCAGCTGGTGCCTTTCTATTCTTGGAATGATTTAATGATTTGAATGCTATTCACGTTCTATTTTAAGTATCCTGAAATATTCTGTTGATTAGAAAATACTATTTTTGTCCTTCCCTGTAATGGAATTATCAACTATAAATCATTGTTGATCAAGCCTGCAAATGCAGTTGGAGGTACGAATAGGCTATTTACTGTATGCAGATGCCAAAACATCCAACCATAGAAATGCATTACCTCTTGGATTGTCTGATTTCTGTGTGTGTGCATGCGCGCGCGCGTGCGTGCGCGCGTGCGTGCGTGCGTGCGTGTGTGCATGTGTGCGTGTGTGTGTGTGTGTGTGTGTGTGTGTGTGTGTGTGTGTGTGTGTGTGAGTTAGAAGACCCAAGTGTCTTTGCTACCATATAAAGATAAAACCCAAACTATGGTTGTACATACATACATACATACATACAAACAAATATATAGGAGCATCAGCAATGGACAGCATGTATTTTAGAGCGGCTGTAGCTAGTGGAAATAGGCCAGAGCATCGGTCAGTATTAGAGCTGCTAAAACAACAATCTGCACCTGCTCATACTTAACCTTCTCCTTTCTAAGCTCTATATGGCATCTGATGAGATTCCATTCACCACTGTCTGGCCAGGTAGTTTTTTTCTTTCTTTATTTTCTTAGTTGCGACCAAAGGTCGCAGTATACCATGAGAAATGTCCCGTCTGTCTGTCTGTCTGTCTGTCTGTCTGTCTGTCTGTCTGTCTGTCTGTGTCAGTCATTCAGTCAGTTAGTCAGTACACATTTTTTGCAGTCTATTGGTTCCCTTGTCACTGTGACATCACTCTGACATCATGCTCTGATGTCACTGTGATGTAGGGGAACCACTCTTGGAAGAATGGGTTTGCTGCTCTGACATCACGCTCTGGCTTCATGTCCCTTTTATGCCCATATATTTTATGCATATATAGTCGACTATGTGATGTCAGAATGTGCCCATATATGGGCATTCCCAGATCACAATTGCAAATTAATTACATCCTTGTCCGTTTTATGCCCATACATGGAGATCCCTGTCCCAGTGTCATGGGCATATCTGGGAATGCCCATATGTTCTGACATGCCCATAATGGGCATTCCCAGATCACACTTGCAAATTAATTACTATGGAGATCCCTGTCCCGATGTCATCATTATTAAGGGCATAACTGGCAATGCCCATATTTGGTAATGCCCATATATGGGCATGTTCTGCCAATCTCAACAGCCACTGTTGAGATTGAGTCCGATATACATCACTGGCCAGATAGCCAAGAATTGGTGCGACCTCGCCCTTTAGGGCGAGGTAGCATGTCGCCCTGAGGTGTCTAGTGTACTATTCTATATACTCACAGAGGGATATAGGTATCGATGTGGGTTTGTGAGCATGTGTTGTTTCTTTGGTTGGGAGAGAGATGCAGATGCCAAGAGAGAATGAAGTGAGGGAGAGAGACACAAATAGAGAGGAGTGTAGAATTTAAAACGTTGGTTCTCATAGTGGTGTCAAGGCTCCAGGGGTCCCCAACAAAGCAAAGGAACAATTTAAACACGTAAGCCCTAAGAGTTGACAAATCTTGACAAAGCATATCTTATGTGGGTCCCTGACACTCAATCTATTAAAATGGGCATGGGTCCTTGATATGAAAATGTTTGAGAAGCACTGATTTAAAAGAAAGATGGAGAGATCTCTTGACATGGTGTGTGTTCAGCTTTAACAATAACAGGCTGCTGCAACAACAACAACATGTGACATAATGGTAAAAGCCCAGCTGAACTGCTGAAATCACTCTTTCTATAAAAGTAGGTGACGCAACTCACAAATGTTTACATTAGCTCACACACCAGGTCTGATAAGGAAGAGAGAGAGAGAGAGAGAGAGAGAGAGAGAGAGAGAGAGAGAGAGAGAGAGAGAGAGAGAGAGAGAGAGGGTGCAAGCTGCTCCTTTCTCAGAACTGTTCTCCAACATATGAAGTGCAGTGACTGATGGTTTTGCCTTCTTAGCCATATTGGCACCATGGTGTATGTTTTTCTTTTCCCTTGAGCCTATACAGTATTTTTCTACCATTCATGGCCCCTGGCAAGTGAAAGTGGAAATAATTATCTAACACCTCCCTTGGTTATAATACAATGACCGGTTTGATTAATACCTTGATAGTGCTGCAATTTTCTGTCATTGTAAATTTGTTATTTGGCCCCTCTTCTAGCGCCACCATGAGGCTGATTCTTGCAACAAAACACGTTTTTGGACACTGCTCCTACAAATTATGCCCTAAAATCACGCAAATCGGTACACAGTATGTCTACACTCATGTCATCAACATAGATCTGTCCCATTTAGCGCCACCATCAGGCCAATTTTTACATGCGACCTGACTGTCGCTTATCTCCCGATTAGGGAGTCTTACTGGTTTAGCCAGCAGGGAGAATATACTGTAGTTTCCCAGCTATTAGTGGGAGATGGGGATTCCCTAGCATAGCAGACACACACACTGCATTAAACCACTTCACTTTAAAATCACTTCAATTAGAGGGATCCAAGTACACATGCATTTTGGCACTGCAGGTGCTTTCTGCTTTGAACACAAAGAAAACATACAAAGAAATGGTATATTACTGTAGTTATAACTTTGTTCATGCTAATAATTAGGGGTGTAACGATATAGTAACTGTATCGAAATATCGTTTTTAACTTAAAAAATCGAAGTATATCGAAATGAAAACAGCTAAAATCGAATCATATCGTTTAATTTTGTATCGTATCGAATCGGCAGTGCAAAGAATCGATTGTATCGATACTACCTACTTGTGCATTGTATTTAGCATTTTTAAGAAGAAAAAATGAAAAGGAGGGGTTTAATTACTTTTCCTTTCCATATAGCTACACTGGTCTATCGATAAATGTGTGTAATCTCTGGGTTCATGTCAAGGTGCACGTTTGTCAATACACAATGTCCATGTATTTGGCAGATAATCACTGTGTTTACTTATTTATATCAATAATAATACATGTTTCCCTTAAAAACCAGCACCATCCACACCTTTCACACAGATTTAATTTCTTTGCTAAATAGTTACTATATCGATTTTAAATAATTAAATCGAATCGTATCGTATCGCCATGAATGAACCAATATCGTCCATGTATCGTATCGTCAACCATATATCGAGATATGTATCGAATCGCTATTAAAATGTATCGTTACACCCCTACTAATAATGTTACACACTTACATTTAACAACCATAATCTCTACTGAAAGCAATGTACTAATATCTTGTGTTATATTTAGCATAGGTTTTATTAAAGCACACATTCTGCAGACATGTCAATGCCAATATCAATATCAATTGCTAAAAGCCATGGTTTAGCTCATTTACAGATTGCTGGCAATACATTAGTAAATATAATATACTGTATACTGTATGACCTACCATAGAATTGAGTTCTGTGGCTCTGTAGAATTATGGAATGAATCTTCTTGGGCATTTTTATGCCCACTTTGTCTTGATTGATTGATTAATTGATTGATTGATTGATAGAAGTAATTATTAGACGATTGCATAGGAAAAGGTACAGTTTCATGACAGTACAGTTCACTGGTACAAGGTCAACTAAAAGGAAACTGTTTTGCGGCTTATTTCCAAGGAGATCCTTCTCTTATAACATTGAATGACAGACAGATAGAACACAGTACTATGCAGTAGATATCACTAGTAAGACGCCTCAGGCGACATAACCTCACCCTAAAGGGCCTCACCCATATATGGAGATCCATGTAGCTACTGTATATGGAGATATGCTGTGAGACCCCAAACATGCTTACTCAGTTATTCATTATGTGAATATATGACGTCTGTTACATCTGACCATTGTATATCATATAATACATACAATCCCTTTCCTGCCCATTAATGGAGATCCCTGTTTGAACCAGCCACATAGATATGGGCTGTATTCCTCCATATATGGGCATTCCCATATGAAGGCCTGTTAGATATGGGCTTAATATTGATGACATCAGGGATCTCCATATATGGGCATAAAAGGGATGCTGTTAGAGTGGTTCCCATGACATCACAACATACAATACATTTTATGCCCATATATGGAGATCCCTGCTCTGAGTATCTGCTGTGACCTGTGATGTCACAGTGATGTGTCAGGGGAACCACAGTATCAGGTGTTATCCCTGCTCACGCCTGACACTGTGGTTCCCCTGACACATCACTGTGACATCACAGTGATGTGTCAGGGGAACCACAGTGTCAGGCGTGACGTACAGACAGACAGACAGACAGACAGACAGACAGACAGACAGACAGACAGACAGACAGACAGACAGACAGACAGATGGACAGACAGAGATATGAGGACAAGATGTTCCGGTTTCCATAGGGTTTTTTTTTTTTCAAAGTTAGGGATTTACACTCCTGTTCCACATTTTAGTGGTATAGCAGGAAAGTAAAGTTAAAATATTCTGACTGATGACTTTCATCCTACACAGTGAGTGAATTGTTTCTCCTAACAAGATAATAGCTCCACCTGCAGGACTGTAGTGGTCATTGAATGGATATCACCATGAACAATAATGTGCATCTGTGTGAATGTTTCTACAATTAACTAATTTCTACAGCCCATAAACCCATACCATGGCATTTTGAAGTGATCTCCTACTAATTACTTTATTTTAAAAGGTAACGGTATCTGTTAACTAACTGGATCTTAGGATCTCCCGTATTTATCAGGGAGTATTTGTTTTGTCGCCGTACATTTGCACATAGGCCTACGTGAACTTGGTCCTCCTGCATTTAACTCATCCTCGCTATTTAGGAGCAGTAGACCACAGGGGCAGTTAGGGTTTTTAGGCTAGGGCTCCACCAAAATGACGGCGTCGTGCCGGCGTCGGACGCCGTCAAAAAATGAACCGGGGCGAATTTGAGCGTCCGACGCGGACGTTGACGTCGGCAGTGGAGCACCCTTCATTGATTAAAACGGGAGCGTTCCCTGCGTTGACGTTGACGCGACGCTCGACGCGCTCGGTGGAGCCGGGGGTTATATGTCTTGCTCGACACTTGGGCTGGGGTGCAAACCGGGTAACCTTTGCTGCCCATGCTATATAGCCTATACATAGACCTACCCATGGCCTAACCTTGTATGAGGATGGACAGACGTTAACAGAAACTTCTTATGATTCATGATACATTCTTATTTACACTATGGTGTATAGAAACACCATCACCCTGCCATGACAGAGGATTTATGTTCTTAAAGACCTCTCCCTGGTAGCAGTGGTAGCTGGTCAACACACACACACACACACACACACACACACACACACACACACACACACACACACACACACACACACACACACACACACACACACACAGTTTTACATTTGATTTAGTACAGTAATGTAATACAGACCATGTAGTGACACCTTGCAGTGTTCAAATCTTCTACACTAAAATATATTTATAGAGCTATAAATTTGTATGCTGGCACCTCTGTTTATGGCTTAGCCCACTCAATGACAATTAGCACATCCTGGTTAAGCATTTGACCTAGGTTCTGCAACCAATGAACTTTCTGCTGACACTGGTCAATGTCAGTGTCAGATGTGATCAGTGTGGTTTGTCTATATCTTTACCGCTACTCACCAGTTAAGAGTGGGGTGGCTCAGAGTAGATGACAGAGTACAGCAACTTGCAATGGGCCTGGTGTACAAGATACACTACACCACTAAGATACCCATATACCTGGCAAAATACTTCATAAACGTTAGGGATGTCCATAATTACAACACCATGGGCTGTGCCACAGACCACGTTCAACCCAGAGTCAACTCAAACAAAGGGTCAAACTCGTTCTTCTGCTATACCACAAAAATGTGGAACGCCTTACCGAAGGCCTTAAAGGAGTGTGGATCACTAGCATCCTTTAAAATCGCTCTGAAAAACCACTTACAGGCAGCAACCGTTCGCAACTGGTAAAACAAACATAGTCCAGCCCTTTATTTATTTATTTATTTTTTCCTGACTATATCTACTGCATAGTACTGTGTTCTGTCCGTCAGTCATTCAGTTATATGAGATACTTCAATGAGCTTAGTCTTTTCTAGGATCTCCTTTTAGTAGACCTTGTACCAGTGAACTGTACCGTCATGAAACTGTACCTTTTCCTATGCAAACTTCTAATAAAGTCTTCAATCAATCAATCAATCAATCAATCAATCAATCAATCAATATAATATTGAATCATAATGCAAATAATAAGCCTTAATGGTCATAGCACTGTAACACTACAAAAGCAACAAAAGAATTACAATGATTACATAGTAAGGTAAGCTAAATATATTGATGTAGCAAGTATAAACAAATATTTATGCCTATTAAGTTTGTAAGTAATTTCAGTGGTATCAGTTCATAAGTGAGGCCATAGGAAGATCTTCCTGGTCATCCTTGTTCAGAATGTGGGTATTGCCAGCAGCAAGGTCTTCTACAATATAAAACTGTTTCAACTGTGTGTTTCGAACTTTTTAGCCCGTGACCCAAAAGAGAAATTAGACATTTGCCCGAGACCCAAACTAGTGAAAATAGCAGATCTACAAGCTCACAATCGCGTTGTGAGCTTGTAGATTGCCTACGATGACTCGACCAGCCCAGCGTTCTCAATGGAATGTCAATATTAAGTCCACATGTCATAGATTCTATGATGTCAGACGTCAGTCATCTCCATATATGGCCCCATTTTGGCCACATTTAGTCCAACTTAAACAACCAACCAGGTCTGTGAATTTCTTTGGTCAAAGTTGATCCCATGCCAAAGCCCCAGCGCTCGCCCAGCAGTCTGCTGTCAGTGGCACCCAGGCGGAAGCGTGCATGTACCCATGTGCACGTGCCCATGTGCGTGACCTCGCCCTATAGTACAAGGTCGCTTCTCACCCTTAGGGCGTCTTACTGGTTTATTCATTACTTTAGTTTTTGTCATGACAAATGTTGCAATTTTTTTATGTTTTAAAATAATACCAAATGTAGGAAACAAAAAATTAAGGGACCCATGAAAATGGGTCCGCGACCCACAAATGTGTCCGCGACCCAGTGTTTGGGAACCAGTGGCCTAGATAGTGATGACAATGTAGCGCAGGAATTCAAACCTCCAGAACAGCTAGGGGGAAAAAACAGGTTATTGAACAAGAAAGTATCTAACAAGATTTATTAAAAGAATATACTGACTATGGTGTGTGATCACAGGCCCATAACCCCCCAGCCTCCACTTGCTGCACTGGAGCAGCTCAGTAGAAGAAAGTACAGCAGCTCCTGGGTGTGAAAGGCTAAACAAACTGACCTCACCCTCACAGTGGTATGAAGGATGAAGGCAACCCCCTAAGTGCCTAAACCATCCCTTATGAGCTCTGCAGCATCCAGTCTGAGTTCATTAGGTCAGCTCAGCTCTTTTGTCCATGTTCATTCTATTTGTGTGTGTGTGTGTGTGTGTGTGTGTGTGTGTGTGTGTGTGTGTGTGTGTGTGTGTGTGTGTGTGTGTGTGTGTGTGTGTGTGTGTGTGTGTGTGTGTGTGTGTGTGTGTGTGTGTGTGTGTTGGGCAGGCCTATATGTATATTATGTAGGCCTACATGTATGTATGTATGTATGTATGTATGTATGTATGTATGTATGTATTAATTTAAAAGGGATTTATACAAATGACATTAATTTTGGCTTGGTCTTTAAATTCAACATCATCACTGAGAAATGAGACTAAAGCAGTCTAACCCAGTACCACAGGATGTCGCTATTATGCAATATATTCTGTATGCTTCAGCAGTCAGCACAGCACACCTGTTTGATCCAATGCAAGTGTTGAACTGACTGTATGTTATTACAGTATTTTGTTACCATTTTAAATCATTTTTAACTGGTTAAGTGCTGCCTTTACCCCCCCCCCCCCCTCCCAATCTGTTACTAGCTTAATTATTACCCATACTGAAACCCATATTTTACACCCCTAGTATTGATACAATATTCAATGGGTTGTGGGCAGTTGCAAGACATTTTATCAGTATAATAATTAGCTTACTGTCTGTAGATAGGTCTATATTGTAGGCATACATAGGCCTAAATCTTATCATCGTATTTTGTGGATAATACTCGCTCGCTTGCTTGCTACACCACCATCACTCAATAATAGGCTCGGCTTCACCTAGGTAACGGGAACGATTGTATTCTTCACCACTGCACCCTCTCTCTCTCTTTCTCCTCCCTCCTTGTGTCAGACAGACATAGAGGGGGGTGTGGGAAGTCATAAAACACACGTCAGTGGAGCGATTCTGGCAGCCGTGGCGGCCGCCTCTCACCCTCCCACGTCCCGCTCCAACAAACCAACCACCAATGCTCCCAGCGACCATCACTCATCGCTTGTCGGTGCCTCAGACCCCCGCGCCGAGGTCGCTCTCTCACTCGGACGCCCACTTTCGCTGCGCTCGCCGCACTTTTCCACCTTCGGACTTCGATTTGGACCACGGGAAGTAATCTGCACAAAATCCCCCCCGCCCGGGCGCCGCGCAACTACAGTGCTCCCCCTTGACACCCTCGTTTTCTGAATGACGGGCGGCCGGTTCGATTTTGACGATGGTGGCACATACTGTGGAGGCTGGGAGGACGGCAAAGCCCACGGACACGGCCTGTGCACCGGGCCCAAGGGCCAGGGCGAGTACGCGGGCTCATGGTCCAACGGTTTCGAGGTGGTCGGCGTGTACACCTGGCCCAGTGGGAACATCTACCAGGGCTACTGGGCGCAGGGCAAGCGCCACGGGCTCGGCGTGGAGACGAAGGGGAGGTGGATTTACCGGGGAGAGTGGACTCATGGATTTAAGGGTCGCTACGGGGTCCGGCAGAGCCTGAGCACGCCGGCCAGATACGAGGGGACGTGGAGTAACGGTTTGCAGGATGGCTATGGCGTGGAAACGTACGGGGATGGAGGTGAGAGAGAGAGACAGCTAGAGCAACAGTGTGTCGGCGTACAGTAGTCCAACATCTCAGCTGTTACCGCCCACAGGCTCAGCTGCATCATTATGTGAACCCCCGCTGTGTGTGTGTGTGTGTGTGTGTGTGTGTGTGTGTGTGTGTGTGTGTGTGTGTGTGTGTGTGTGTGTGTGTGTGTGTGTGTGTGTGTGTGTGTGTGTGCGCGCGCGTGCGTGCGTGCGCGCGCGCGCGCAATATATATATTATTCATTCAACCAGCCTATAACAATGTTGATAAAGTGGATTGTAGGGTGTAGGCTAGTAGTTTCACATGGATTTTTTTTTTGCAGAATGCACACTGAGACAGATTGCATCAGATAGCCTAGTTATAACCTATCAGTTTGTTTCCATGCAGGATTGAAACTGAACTGGTGGGAGCACAGAGGTCATGGCTAAAAATAGAAGACCTCATCCGAACATGTTGGCTAGGTAGAAACAAATATTTTGTTGAATGCCACAGGGACTTTACACTGATCTGATTTTTGCATTGATCAGTAAAGCAGGAGAACCATTTGTTTGAATTATTCGTAGTCTACTCTATACAGTAGCCTAACAATAACAAAGTAGAACAGCTGCATGTTTTATAATCAAATTACTATTCTGCAAGGTACTGCTGTAATCAATGAACATGTTTGTGTTTACCAACTCCTACTGTACATTCTAATTGTATTGCAAAATCATGTAGACTACATCTAAGTAAATTGCTAAGTAGCATTCAGGGAGTTCTCTGTATCAAACTACATTGGTACTAGTGGACACTCTGGACATAAGGTTTGGATAAGCTCCTAGGAAAACTGGATGGGTTGAGCAGATTGTAGGCAAGATAGTTATCAAATATTATTACGCATTAGTGTATGTTTTCAATAAAACTCAGATGTGACTGAACAGTGTATGAAATGCACATTAAAGTGGGAGGTATTCAACCATTGCACTAAACTCTAAATTTAGTCCGTCAAACTAATTAGACTCTGGGCTGGGTGTGAAGTAGGCTACACACCTGTGTGGATCAATCTAGTCAATGCAAACAACCATTCCCACACATCCTCAGGATAAGTGTGAATTTAAAAAAAAAAGAAGTAAAATATAGGACATGTCTACTCTAATGCATTTCAAAGCAAATCTCCTACATTTACTCAGCTGAATGTTTGCCCCAGATTAGGGATGCTAGTTCAAGTGGTTATAGAAAGTGTGTGCATGCATGCATAACATTGATAGCAATCCAGCAATAGGAGAAGACAAGTCAAGAAGTGCTAAACAGGCGAGACACCAGTATGGTTGACCTTTAAGGAAATCATTTTTGTTGATAATTATAGCTAGATGAATGTTGATGTTTCCCAACACAGCCTGTCAGAGCTTTCTCACTATGGGGTGGGGGTCTCTATACTCTTTTGGTCTCATATTCTCTCATTTCTGTCCCTGTCACTCACCTACCTCCACTGAGTATCCCCTTTATTAGTTCTAGTCGATGTGGCATGATGCATTGCCATATTATCGCTTCAGCAACTTTGGAAACGTCATGAACCTGATTTGGATGTGTTTGCCTCTTTAAATCGTATATGTTACATGGCAGCCTATATTTAATGTGCCGCGCTCCATCAATGGAACCTGGGAAACCCATTCATAGCCAGTTGCATATTTAAAAAAATCTAATATATGAAGTGGATCGAGTCTGTAAAAGGGTTACTTTTAGCATAAATTTATGTTTGTTTGAATTTCATGCTATATAAGCCTGTTACAGAATTTGAATGCAAGTGTACCTTTTTTGTTTTTAAATTGTGGATACTTCATTTTGGAACAAACGTCTTCATAGTTTCCAGTCTATATTTTGCCAGTAGGTCTGTCCCACCTCCTGTAGAGACTTCTAGAAGGAAAGAACAGGTGTAAGAGATCTGTCAGAAAGCTTATCCCCAAGCAGGACCATGCCTAGTGGGAATCATGAGGTCAGAGATACAGTATATAGTATTATTGTCTCCGCCAGGCCAAAGGCGTGGCAGAGACTATGTTTTCCGTCTGTGAGCAGCTAATTGGATCACTCAGTGCGCAACTTTGCATGCACACTCTGCCTGTTACAGCGCCACCAGGAGGCCAATTACTCCTAACCCTAACTCTTTTGTTCAAACATCACTCAAATCACTACACATTATCTCTACAGTCATGCGATCAAGACGGATTGGTTTGATTTTTCATATTCTGTCATAATTGGATAAGATTGGCTTCCAAAGTTTGCAGGAGTGGCCCGTTTTGAACAAAATGTCTCAAATCATGAACACTGTGTCCGATTGCCGTGAAACTTCTTCTCAGTAGGCCAATAGCCTCGGGATCCAGGCATTTCATTCAAGAAAGAAAGCCTGGGTAAAGGCCCCAGTAACTGTGGTTCATGCCAATCAGGCGAGTCTGTGTGTATATGTCACCGCTAGATCGAGAATCAGTTAGTTCGAGAACCGGAACGCTCGTCGTGCGGCGCGGGGCGGAACAAGCGGTTGCTTTGATCCACAACAACGACAACAACAACGTAGCGTCGGCAGGAATGATAGTGCCTCACCCCACGGAGGTTAGGGTTAGGGTTAGGCATAGTTTTACTGAGGTTAAGGTTAGGGTTGGGGTTAGAGTTAGGCATAGTAAGCTAATGGCTAAACACAGGTGAGCTAGGCTAGTAGATAAACAAAGAAAGAGGGGTCGCAAACGAGTGACGTCAGCGACTACACAAGTGAATGGCTGTTGTCGCCATCTCATGGTGATTACGCAGAATTACACAGGTGCGCTGATAAGAGACTATCAAAGTGAATTGATCCAGGTGGTAGTAGGGGTGTGTGGTGAACGACAAAACGAGCGCTCTTACCCCAATCTCACTTGAACATATATAAACAGAGACCGGTGAACAAAGGCTATTCGCCGCTGAGATTCAGCGGCTCCTATCCCCGCCCTTCTGGGTCATAGAACATCCACGCTCAGCCAGCCTACTAGGCCAAGGATGAAATGCCACTCTACATTTTGCAAATTGGCCTCATGGTGGCACTATAACAGGCAAATTCACGTTGTGGCCTATAACTCTTGAACCGTAGGTCATACAATCAAAATTCCCTTTCCCTTGGATTCCTTGGATCATTACTCTCCAAATAAGCCATGCCAATTTCTGTCTGACAGGTTTTCCACCATATTGTGTTTTCTTTGCTACAAAGTTTTTGCTACTCCTATCAATTTTGTCCAGACTATGGGTGCGTTCGGAAATGCGCACCGGGTGTGTGCTAAGTGTAGTGAGTGCAGTGGGCGTTGACGTTGAGAGTGCATTCGGTGTGGCTTATTTACGAACGACCAGTTAAGAGAGGCAACTGTGTGCTTTTTCAGTCGGAAAACTTTCTTAAAACCAGCAGTTGCTAACTTAACGTTGCTATTGATAGGTAATTTAATTCATAATATTGGCCTACCTGCTGATAGTTTACATGTTGATGCATGTGTAACAATAAAGCCCAAAGGAAACCTTGCGTACACTCCCAGTAGGCCAAGGAAGAACATTTGTTTGGCCAAGGAAGAACATTTGTTTAAAAAATTGTTGATTTGTCACATTTCTCATATTCCATTCCGAATAGCTATGATTGGCCTCCAAAGTTTGTGGGCGTGGCTGTTTTGCACAATTCTTTTCCCAAATTCACTCAAATCAGTACTCATTATCTCTGGGGTCAAGATGTATACATTTGATTTTTAAGATCCCATTCCAAATGTCTACCGGTATGACCAATTTGGTCAGGCCGGGTTGCCTACCCAGGGCCCTCAAGCTTTGGCAAAGTTTGTGGACCCTAGGTAGACCTAGGTAGACCTAGGAGCCATGTGCTCCGAGGAGCACAACTTTCTTAAGTAATGTTCTTAGCCTAATGAGGTGCATTTTATTTCACTTAAATGCTGTAAATCTTAATAGTAAATTGAACATTAAGAGTGTAAATTGACCCATTTTCTATGTAGAGAAGTTTGTCAATGTATTCCTTTGCGAAGCATAAAAGCAAATTCTTTATTATACTTCTTTAATTAATCATTTGCTCTCACAAACTACACTAAGCTACTTACTTTAAGGAAGGGTTTTGCTCAGTTCATTCCAAGGAGCTTGCAGGCAAAGCAGTTGGACCCATTGACCACTTGACCCGTTGACCAATGCAATAGAAGTTGATGAAAACAAGGTGCAAAATAGTATAACATAAGTAGAATGCAGCGAGAACAATGTAGTGCCTCAAAGAAACTAAGATGGTTAACCATGAACCTAGCATCTGTTATGCCTGTGGTCAAGGAAAAACAAATTTAATTAAAAAAAGAAAGAAAAAGTTACCAAGATCTTAGCATAATAAACTAGCATCTATCGGAGAAAAGAAAGGTGACAAAAGTCAAGATTGATATCATAAGCAACAGGTGTGTAAGGGCACAGTCGGGCATAGATTTGTGTAGGGCATCATGTGAACAGATATATACTTTTATATGTATGCATATGTATTGAGAAAAAGCTTTAATAGGCTCTGTGCATGTCTGTAGTTCTCTTTTCCAGAAGGTGGCATTCCTGTTTTCTTTTTCTGCTGCTGAGCTAATCAAATGAAGCTATGAGAAACTGACTTGGAACAGGAACACGGGAATGCCATGTTTTGGGAACTGCAGTCATGCACAGAGCCTATTGTGTAGCAGCTTAAACACATTAACAAGATTGGCGTGAAACTTTACATGCACACTCCCAGTGGACCATGGTAGAACCATTTTCAAATTTGCCACATGGTGGCTTCTCTGTGTGGATATGTTTCTACTGCCGGTACACTGCATAGACAGCAGAAAATCTATGCAGTTTGAAGAACTGCTCAGTCCTATAAATATCATAGTCTATAATATGCAGATTCATGGGCAAAATTATTTACATGTCTTTTTAGTTAAATCTGTTGATTTGGTTTCACTGTGAATTTGGAATACCTGCTATGAATTCAAGTTGTAAAATAAATTACAAAAAAAGACATCAAGCCTCTTTTAGGACTAAATACTGGGTAAAAAGAATCCAGTACTTCTTTTAATTCATTGAGACAATTTAAGGCTTGGTGCAGCAAGTGATTTCAGGGTTGTTCCATTTCAACTTTTTCCCCCTACATTTCTTTTTCCAGGGATTTATCCATGGTTCTCTCTTTAGTCCTATGCAGAAGACTTCTTTGACATAGCAAGATAGTTGTTGGAGTTATGTTTGGCTGTGCCGGCAGGCTTCCCAGCATCTCAAGTTACTTCCATATTTTAAAATAGCACACTCTCCCTCCAACTGAAGGCATCAGGGCCACACTGAGAGGCACAAGCCCTCTGTCAGGTCTCTTAACTTTTACCTCAACCGGTCATACCGGCTGGTAGATATAAACAAAAATAAAATGACAACAGTTTTATTTCTTAGTTGCCAAAATAAGAATAGAAGGCATTTATTGATCTTTGATCACTGTTGACTGCCTGCCATAGGTGGCTAGTAGAATTAGAAAATTGACACAAAATTCACCAGCTTTGATGAGTGCTATTTCTTTTTTAGTTCCTAGGCTCAGTAAGATAGAACTTGATATTCTCAACCAACCTGGGCTTAAAGATCTCACGGCTAACAGTTCACTTTGTTCAGAAATACGATCATGACAATTTTTTAAGAGGCACTGGCGGCCCAGGAGATATAGTGGCTGTCTTGGAATCATAAGGTTCATGATTTGATCCCATACTCCTCCTGGCTGCATGTCAAGGTGTCTGTGTGCAAGATACTGAACCCCTGGCCTAACTGCCCTTCATGAGCAGGTTGGTGCCTTGCATGGTAGACTCTGCCATTAGTGCGACTGTGTGTGTAAATGTTATGCACTTTAATAAGTGCGTTGGACGAAGAAACTATTGTAATGCGCATTCACCATATGGATGATGGATGGATGGATGGATGGATAAGAGAATAACTGATGTTAGAGGATTTTAATACTACCCCAGTGCAGTGGTGGAACTGTACACTTTACTCAAGCACAATTTAGTAGTATTTCAAAATTTCAATCCTTCTTTTTTTAAATAGCAGATTTGCAAGCTCACAGTGAGCTTGTAGATCTTCTATTTTCAAAAGATTTTAATACATTTTATTGTGACCATCAGGGAGTAGTTGTCCGTCTGTCAAGCTAATCAACAACAATTTAAGCACTTACAGTAAGCCACTCGACATTATGGCGTTTTACTTGTACATATGATACCTTGTGAAACTCTGCATAATGAGTACTTTTACCTTTGGCACTTTAAAGGATAAAATAAACAAAATGTCAATATACAGTATGGGCATTCCCAGATGATGCCCTCTTAGGGTACCCTCATGCCCATATATGGAGATACCCAGGCCCTAACTGCGAAGGCCCTGCTTGGCTTTACTAATTAACATACGTTTTATGCCCATATATGGAGATCCCTGTCCCAATGTCATCAATATTAAGAACATATCTGGGAATGCCCATATTTGGTAATGCCCATATATGGGCATGTTTTGACATAACATTGTTGACTATCATGCAGGGGTCTTCTCCATATAATGGGTAACTGTTCCGATATACAGCACTGGCCAGATGGCGCGACCTCACGAGGTCGCATGTCGCCCTGAGGCGTCTTACTAGTATAGTAGTACAATAGCAATACATTGTCATATTATCCTGAGTCAGCAGACATAAAATCACAAGTATTTGAGCCTATGCCAGACTCTGATCAAAAGGTGGAGGCTGGGGTGGAGGAGGCAGCTAAGCAGCAGCGGAGCCGAGGCTTCGGATCAAAGACAAGCAGAGCTATAGTGAATGCAAGCCGTATTTAATGGAGCCTCCCTGCTGAGCGAGAGCTTTGATTGTATTATGGCCGTGTGATGTAATGATCAGTAGATCTAATAGAAAAAGGATCTGACTGACAGCTGATTACAGCTGAGGCGGGCGAGACTCACGTGTCCTGCATAACGCTATGCTTCATTTTTGTACTTAAAGGGATATTTCACTTTCAAAAAAACTTTTGGTAATTGTATCGTCTAATCAGGCTTCTATGAACACCCTGAACAGTTTTTAATTTGCTTGATTCAATATTTTGATATTTGATGTAAATGTTACCAGTCCCTCCAGGCCCAGGGCCTCTCCCCACACACACCCATTGTAACTTCAAACTTCATTTTAACCTTGATAGATTCATTAAAAACACCCATTATTTTTTTCTGGTGACTCATACTACCCTCCTAATACGTGAGCAGGCCGTGTTTTTCCGATAACCTTTTTCATTTATTTTTAATAAATATTTGTTGTATTTAATTTTTTTCCATTTTCCCAAATAATTATTACAAATAAATGAAGAAAGTCATCGAAAAAAACACAGCCTGCTCACGTATTAGGAGGGTAGTATGAGTCACCAGAAAAAAACAATGGGTGTTTTTAATGAATCTATCATGGTTAAAATGTAGTTTGAAGTTACAATGGGTGTGTGTGGAGAAAAGCCCATACGCTGTTTCCCTGTTGAAAGTGGAATATCCCTTTAAGTCAGTTTTGATTACCAGACTTTTAACAGACCTTTTGTAACAGTGTTTCTACATTGCTGTATTGATACTTTTACTTAAGTGAAGAAATTGAGTTTTCTTTTCCCACCACTGCCACAGTGACTTTTAGCATTTGATGGCTAGATATTTTCTAAATGGTTTAATTGCTTTTGCAGTATCCTAGCCTCAGAATAAGGTGTTTCTTTTTTTTTTTAATTTTCCAAGCCTGTGCCTGCGTGTGCTCATGATTTGATCAGGTTTGAGAGAGGATTGCATATCATCATTCACAGTGGATATGAATGCCACAGAGTTAAGTAATATAATAGTTATATAGCACAGGGGTAGCTCCAGTTTCACTTGCAAAATATAACCAGATGTATTTTCATCGATTTTCCATTGTCTTGGCTGTATGGGAACGGATCACCATGGATGAAAAACTGCTACTTGCATTCATTGAAGGAATATTAGGCCAAAAGCCTATTCTTTTGCTATCTACTTCTATCTGTTCTATAAAACAGTTCAAGTTCTGTCTGTGTAGGACAAATATGCCCATATGGCACTCAACCCATATGGCCATGCCTGACGTCCCAATACTGACGTCTGTGTTTGTGTGTGCTTGCGCGCGCGCGCGCGCGCGTGTGTGTGTGTGTGTGTGTGTGTGTGCGCGCGCGCGCGCGTATGCGTGCGTGTGTGTGTGTCAAATAGAGACATGCCAGATGTCAGCACAAATTTGTGGTGTTAGGCTGCGCGTGCTTGTGATGTGGTGTGTGTGTGTGTGTGGGGCAGGCATGTGGTATTATGGCTATAGTGGCTGAGACATAATATTTGTCTCATTTTAAAACCCAAGTGTTTTAAAATGCTGGCAATAATTTATCAGTTTGTTACCTATATGATGTTATACTAGCTAAATGACACCATACATATACTATTTTCCTGAAGGTTTTTCATGAGACAAACGTCAGTACAGTATACAGTTGAAGATAATTTCAGTTGTAATGAAACAGAGGGAATTGAATTGTTAACTATTGTATTGTAGGTCATACAATATTTCCTAAAATTTGTAGGAACTATTTTATGACCTCTCATTGTATCACTGTACAGTAGAGCCTGTGACAAACCAATTTTATCTGATTCAGATGTGAGGAGTATATACATTTTAAGCTATTGAGGAAGATGTCATGCTGTAAACATTTTATGTACAGATCAGCACTCTAGTTTTAGTTTCTTTCATTCATTCATTAACGTCATTCATTCATTCACACACTAATGGGTGGGAGGTTTCGACTGCCCTTTTTATATATCGGGTGTGACTCTTTCAAATGACAAATTAAATGTTTTTCAATTTAATAATAATAAATAACAAAACTTTATTTATATAGCACCTTTCATGACTCAAAGCGCTTTACAGAGCAGAAATGAATCATAAATGCTTAACAGAAAAAGTACACATGATTACAATAAATCATAAATCTAAAAGCAAGAGTGAAGAAATAGGTCTTGAGCTGTGCTTTAAAGCTATCCACAGAGGACAAAAACACATACTGTAAAGGTAGTCTTCCACAGGCCCTGCCCTGGCCCTCTCTGGTCCCTCTCCTTTCCACCATAGGCTGGTACTGGATGTATTATTTCTTACACATACTCCTCCATTCAACTCATTGCCTAACTTGTCCCCCCCCCTGCAGGTACATATCAGGGTCAGTGGACCGGTGGGATGCGTCATGGTTATGGTGTACGTCAGAGTGTCCCGTACGGCATGGCGACTGTCATCCGCTCCCCCCTTCGCACCTCGCTGGCCTCCCTCCGCAGCGAGCAAAGCAACAGCACCGCTCTCCACGACTCCCTGTCCGACACCCCGGCCGGCACGCGCGGGGGCTTTGTGCTGAACTTTCACTCGGAAGGCGAGGGCAGCGGAAAGAAGGGCCTTTTCCGCCGCGGCTCGCTCTTCGGCAGCCTCCAGCGGCTGCGCAAGTCCGACTCGCGCTCGTCCATCTCCAGCAAGCGCAGCTCGGCGCGCAGCGACGGCACCATGAGCCGCATCAGCAGCAGCGACGCCAACTCCACCATCAGCTTCGACGGCGGTGACGTGGGCGACGACTTCCTGCCCCTGGAGGACAACGTGGACGCCACCACCACCGAGTCGTACATGGGCGAGTGGAAGAACGACAAGCGCTGCGGCTTCGGCGTCTCGGAGCGCACCAACGGCATGAAGTACGAGGGGGAGTGGCTGAACAACAAGCGTCACGGCTACGGCTGCACCGTCTTTCCCGACGGCACCAAGGAGGAAGGGAAGTACAAGAACAACGTGCTGGCCCGTGGCATCAAGAAGCATCTCATTCCCATGAGGAACACCAAGACCAAGCAGAAGGTGGACCGCGCTGTTGAGGGAGCCATCAGGGCCGCAGCCATCGCCAAAACCAAAGTGGAGATTGCCACTTCAAGGTAAAATACATCCATCTGTATCACCTGCATGATCTGATGAAGTGCGTTTTAAGTTCAGAATGCATTAGTGTGCTGGAAAAAAGAAAAGAAAACGCTGCGCGCGCACACACACACACACACGCACGCACGCACGCACGCACGCACGCACGCACGCACGCACGCACACACACACACACACACACACACACACACACACACACACACACACACACACACACACCAACTGAAAACATGAAACATACTACACCAACTGAAACATACTACACTGTAAAATACCCAAATGGACCGGTGTATCATTAAATATCAGTTGTCTATCAACAATGAGTATACAGGTTAATTCACTAAATACACGTTTATTAACCCTATGTCTGTCGTTTGGCATTTTGTTTTACAACATAATTATCCTTTTTGG